>NC_091128.1:13443689-13556189 GCF_040183065.1 Periplaneta americana | reverse complement strand
CTTATGGCCTTAATCCTGTCAGATTAAATAAATTATTATTATTATTATTAAAGTTTGATTTACCAGACGGTGAATAAAACATTTTTATGCTTACAACAGGGCCAAATACCTTCTCACACATAGCACATGCGCAGTAAAGAGAGCGGAGGATGAAATTTATCGTTTCGTGATACATAGGACATGAGCAGTAAATAGTGAAGGGTGACATTTTTTTATTGTCTCGTGTTTTGTTACTTCGTTCACGCCCGTTGATTGTGTCAATACAAAGTAGTCATTCAGTGGGTCCACTGCGTCTTGCTGCGTCCTAAGCCTATTGTACGTAAGTTCCTTTACAGACCGACTGAATCTGAGTCCAGTGTTATGAGTTTATGGAAAAGCTTCAGTTTTGCATTTCTTATTGCCTGAGTCGTTTTGTTTTGTGACTGTCTACAATGTTCAAGATTTGCGTCAGTTTTCTCATGTCTGTACTTACGATGTGCTGCGTCTCTGGAAGTCATTAGGGTCTTGATTTCAGTACTCATCAGGGAGCAGGAGCTTTCTTAAAACGTTTCGTGATTGTCGAATAACGATAATGTAATGTCCAGATAATATGCCACGGTACTTTTAGAGCGTCTGCGATTAATCTTGCATCGTAAACACATTTTAAGTCACGAAATGTTACAGTTTTGTGCGCTGGGTTCAGACACTTGAGAGAATATGTAAAACAGATTATATCGTAACCTGATATTCCTGAAGCTGCACACTGACTGTGATTTAATAAACAGTCAGGATTATTTGTGTTATAAAATCAAGTAGTGATTCACTATGCTGGGTGTGATGTAACGGTCTGAGGGGAAATGAAATCATACTACACGATTGGAAAACTGTCAGTAGTTGTCTAGTAGAATAGTCTTCAGTTACAACGAGATTTGTATTGAGGTCGCCCATCAGTACAACGTGTTCATAATTGAGCGTGTAGTTGCAAAATCAGATACATCACTTTTTTTTTTTTTTTTTTTTTCGAAAATGAGTTAATGTTATATTTCATATCTTCTTATGATTCTACAACTGCTATAGCACTGTTATACTCCAAAGCCAGATACATCACATGGATTTGTATGATGAAAGAATAATATTGGTTGCAAATCCTTGAAAACATTTTTCCTTCATACTGAAAAATTAACTGATGCTATTATTCACCTGAATGGTTGGACATAGGTTACATCGTGCCACTCTGCCCCCTAACAACTGTGCCAACTTGTCTCTGGTCTAGATATTTAATTAGGGTTACAAATTATGAATTAGAATAATGAATGATCGAAATGAAATTAACACGAAACAGAGCCAATTAAATGTACTTTCCAACGATGTGTTTAAAGTTCAGCTAATATTACACATATACCCTGTAAAAATAATCAGAAGATGGTGAAAATTTACTTATCTTGCTGCAAAAACAACTTTATGGCTTCCTTCTTCTACCGCATGCCACAAAGGTCAGATGCTTCCGTGGAACGTGCTTTATAAAGCAAGAATCATTATATGGTCTGCGCGGTGCTGCAATTCATCTCTTAACTACCGAAATAAAGCTGGTGTGCCAACGTGCCTCTATAGCCAACTTGCCTCCATCTCCCCTACAGAAGACGCCTCTGTATGAGGGACAGAACTTATGGCAAACAGGTGTGTGTGTGTGTGTGTGTGTGTGTGTGTGTGTGTGTGTGTGTGTGTGTGTGTGTGTGTGTGTGTGTGTGTGTGTGTGTGTGTGTGTGTGTGTGTGTGTGTGTGTGTGTGTGTGTGTGTGTGTGTGTGTGTGTGTGTGTGTGTGTGTGTGTGTGTGTGTGTGTGTGTGTGTGTGTGTGTGTGTGTGTGTGTGTGTGTGTGTGTGTGTGTGTGTGTGTGTGTGTGTGTGTGTGTGTGTGTGTGTGTGTGTGTGTGTGTGTGTGTGTGTGTGTGTGTGTGTGTGTGTGTGTGTGTGTGTGTGTGTGTGTGTGTGTGTGTGTGTGTGTGTGTGTGTGTGTGTGTGTGTGTGTGTGTGTGTGTGTGTGTGTGTGTGTGTGTGTGTGTGTGTGTGTGTGTGTGTGTGTGTGTGTGTGTGTGTGTGTGTGTGTGTGTGTGTGTGTGTGTGTGTGTGTGTGTGTGTGTGTGTGTGTGTGTGTGTGTGTGTGTGTGTGTGTGTGTGTGTGTGTGTGTGTGTGTGTGTGTGTGTGTGTGTGTGTGTGTGTGTGTGTGTGTGTGTGTGTGTGTGTGTGTGTGTGTGTGTGTGTGTGTGTGTGTGTGTGTGTGTGTGTGTGTGTGTGTGTGTGTGTGTGTGTGTGTGTGTGTGTGTGTGTGTGTGTGTGTGTGTGTGTGTGTGTGTGTGTGTGTGTGTGTGTGTGTGTGTGTGTGTGTGTGTGTGTGTGTGTGTGTGTGTGTGTGTGTGTGTGTGTGTGTGTGTGTGTGTGTGTGTGTGTGTGTGTGTGTGTGTGTGTGTGTGTGTGTGTGTGTGTGTGTGTGTGTGTGTGTGTGTGTGTGTGTGTGTGTGTGTGTGTGTGTGTGTGTGTGTGTGTGTGTGTGTGTGTGTGTGTGTGTGTGTGTGTGTGTGTGTGTGTGTGTGTGTGTGTGTGTGTGTGTGTGTGTGTGTGTGTGTGTGTGTGTGTGTGTGTGTGTGTGTGTGTGTGTGTGTGTGTGTGTGTGTGTGTGTGTGTGTGTGTGTGTGTGTGTGTGTGTGTGTGTGTGTGTGTGTGTGTGTGTGTGTGTGTGTGTGTGTGTGTGTGTGTGTGTGTGTGTGTGTGTGTGTGTGTGTGTGTGTGTGTGTGTGTGTGTGTGTGTGTGTGTGTGTGTGTGTGTGTGTGTGTGTGTGTGTGTGTGTGTGTGTGTGTGTGTGTGTGTGTGTGTGTGTGTGTGTGTGTGTGTGTGTGTGTGTGTGTGTGTGTGTGTGTGTGTGTGTGTGTGTGTGTGTGTGTGTGTGTGTGTGTGTGTGTGTGTGTGTGTGTGTGTGTGTGTGTGTGTGTGTGTGTGTGTGTGTGTGTGTGTGTGTGTGTGTGTGTGTGTGTGTGTGTGTGTGTGTGTGTGTGTGTGTGTGTGTGTGTGTGTGTGTGTGTGTGTGTGTGTGTGTGTGTGTGTGTGTGTGTGTGTGTGTGTGTGTGTGTGTGTGTGTGTGTGTGTGTGTGTGTGTGTGTGTGTGTGTGTGTGTGTGTGTGTGTGTGTGTGTGTGTGTGTGTGTGTGTGTGTGTGTGTGTGTGTGTGTGTGTGTGTGTGTGTGTGTGTGTGTGTGTGTGTGTGTGTGTGTGTGTGTGTGTGTGTGTGTGTGTGTGTGTGTGTGTGTGTGTGTGTGTGTGTGTGTGTGTGTGTGTGTGTGTGTGTGTGTGTGTGTGTGTGTGTGTGTGTGTGTGTGTGTGTGTGTGTGTGTGTGTGTGTGTGTGTGTGTGTGTGTGTGTGTGTGTGTGTGTGTGTGTGTGTGTGTGTGTGTGTGTGTGTGTGTGTGTGTGTGTGTGTGTGTGTGTGTGTGTGTGTGTGTGTGTGTGTGTGTGTGTGTGTGTGTGTGTGTGTGTGTGTGTGTGTGTGTGTGTGTGTGTGTGTGTGTGTGTGTGTGTGTGTGTGTGTGTGTGTGTGTGTGTGTGTGTGTGTGTGTGTGTGTGTGTGTGTGTGTGTGTGTGTGTGTGTGTGTGTGTGTGTGTGTGTGTGTGTGTGTGTGTGTGTGTGTGTGTGTGTGTGTGTGTGTGTGTGTGTGTGTGTGTGTGTGTGTGTGTGGTTCCAAAACGCGTTAAGTCCATTTTTGTGAAAGAACTGGACTAGATTTTTATCCTCCGGTACACGAACTGACCGAATTTTCAAATGACATGAATAATAACAAACTTTTTGACAAGAACCGGCGTTGTTTTGGAAGAAAGAAGCTTATAATATAATCATAGCGGTCTAAAAATATATATATAGCCCAATGGCCAAATGGACAGAGCGAGTTTTGGGATCACACTCTTCAATTACGATTTCAATAACTGGTAAAATATGGTAGATAAACTGGATAGTTTTACACCAAGAACTCTAGTTACAGAACTGAAACTGCAATGTCCTAAAAAAGAAAAAAAGAAAAAGAAAATATAATCTCTATCATCTCATAATAAGTCGACATAAAAAATATTTAATATGGCATAAAGGCCTTTTTCCCGTCGTGATAAACAGCAGGTAATAGATCTAATGTGTACAAGTAGTAAAATGCATGCCTTGTTAGTCGTAGTGTTGGAATTCGAATCTCGGTTAGTTTAAAGAAATTTGTATATTTCTTTTTATAGGCCTGATATTACTTCAATAGAGTTTTAGTTCATGATCGAATAGTTAACATGGCTGATTGTATCCTGATCTTCCATGTGATCAGTAGGCCTATATGTGCGCGCATCATTACAAAATACATGATTAATAATATTTAGTAACTTACCTTAATTTATACTAAAATGAAGTCATTTCTATAAAATGTATACAGTAAATAAATTTAAGCCTAAAATATGGGGGAAAAGAAAAAAAAAATTCGGAAACATTACCTTCCTTAGAAATTGGACTTTGGCCTAACCATTGTTTGTTATTATATGAGGTTACCTACCACTTCTGTATAATTCTTAAATCGCATGGCTAGTTGTGTTGCTATCATGAATTCGAATCTTGAATAACGTAAATTAATTTTATTTTTTCTTCTATTTTTGCTTGCTTTTATCTAATGACATTTTAAAATAATGAAGTTACAATAAAAATAATATAACATTTAAATAATACTTAAATTACAGAGTTGGAAATTTAAATTTAAATTAAAACCAATAACGCTACTTGCTAATGCATTACAAATATCTTACAATTTTAAATATATGCAAAGAGATTAGAACTCCGATCTTTGGAAGGAGAAAAGAAAAGAGCTCTACCGATAAGCCATGAAGGCTTCGTAGGGAATATATCATTTCTTGACATACAAATACGTCGGTGCTATGACTTGACTTCATCCTCGATGCTTAATTTCTCATATGCATCGTGCGATAACCGAAAGACATTTAGACAAATTTACGCTGGGATCCGTCGTTTTCGTCATAAATCTTTCGAAATGCGGAATTTTCGTCACAGATTACATTTTCGACACAGGCCTCATCGTCACACATTACATTTTTGACACTTAGTACCGTAGAGAAGGGTAAAGTCGAAAAAAATTTTGCAATTTTTTATGATATTGAGGTTATGCTATGGAGCGAAGTTCCTCAGAAAATAGCTTTTGTCGTCATATCCTTAACATATGAAGGCACGTTACAAGAAATGAATTACAATCTATAAAAAAAATGATTTTTTTTTATTTGACTTGTGATCGAAGTTACCTGCTTAAATAGGGTAAAGTCGATCACCATTGAATTTTTAGTTTAAGATCGATTTTAAAATTTTGCGGAGTAATGTCGATCACTGTTTTTTTTTAAAAACAAATTAATTGTATTACACATATTTTATTTGTTATAAGGGGTGTAAAAAATAATAATAATCTACAATATATGCCTATAGCATTATATAGTGTATCTTTTGTTACTCTCATCATACTATTCGATACAATTAGGCCTATAGGTCTCCACTGTACAAACGTGACTATGATTGCCAACTTATAAAACATAAAAACATATTTTAATACTTCACATACCAACAAACAAAGATTTAAGAATTGAAAATTTACATTGAAATACCACACTTCAATTATAATCTACAATGCAATTCAACATTGCTTAAGTTTATATCAGATATTATTTGAAATCTTCCCCTCCTCATGTCACTTTAGAAACTACGTTGTTCCCATAGTCAGGTACCGAGGGGTGTACAAAATATGTTCCTTTGGCAGTGCTTCTCTTACGCAAGAAATTCACCATAATTTCGTCTTCCTCTTTCTCCACTATTCCATCAATATAAGCTATACTCTGACACTTTTCTGTTTATAAGTGTTAGTTGAAGGTATTTCGGTGAACAATTTATTCTTCCTGCTGGTCCTATCTATTTCGAGTAGGTCGATGGTATGATCGACTTAACCTTATAAAGGTACAAGTTTTCTTAAAATAATAAGTTTCAATACTAACATTTACGAACTGCAAAACTATTATTTCAGGATACAATTTCAACGAAAAGTACTTACGTATACATCCTATCTCCTTTCACTGCTGACTATAATTTAGAGTTTGTAAAACTTTGTTTCCATTTAAGAGAAAAAGTTGAAACTAACATTTTTCGCTTCAACGGTAATTACACGGTGTTCCCATTGTTGGCATGCGCAGGCTTTATGTTGTCCCTCTCGCTTACATTTGCAATGTCAGGCAATGAGTCAGCATAACAAAATTTTAACAAGTAACTGAGAAAATATATAATTTTCAATAAAAATCGCTAATGATCGATTATACACCCACTGATTTACTTTACCCACTTCTACGGTACTCCATTGTTACTATTTACTACAAAATAAACGTTTCTAATAGGGGTAATAGGCACTGCTACACATTTTACGAAGAATGTGACAATAGGCCAGAGCTGAGACAATTATAAAGTATAAGCCTGCCTGTGAAAGTTCTACTCAATGTGATAAATATGACAATGATTTTTTGCCTGTAATCCTGAAGTATGTTGAAGATAACTATATCAGAGGTAGTAGACGCGGTAGAGGACACCAACAATCAGTTTTCCCCCACATATCTGGAACTGTTAGCAACGTACTCTTCACAATTTACCGAGAACAACTAATACTTGCGAAGCATGGCATAGAAGAATTAATAGCTTGATGGGAAAACCACATCCTTCATTTTTTCATGTTCTTCAACAGCTACAGGTTGAGATAGCGGTAATCGAATGATTGCAGTCTGGCTTCTCACCCACCAAGAAGAAGAACAGTTATCTTAACATAGATGCCAGGATTTCTAGGATTGTGGAACGCTATGACAATTATGAGAATAGTGACGACATTCTCGGTCATCTGCAAGCGATTGGGCACTATATTGCTGGAAATTTTTAGATGTAAAATTGTACAACCCACTCTGAAACTATATAAATATTTATCTGTGTCCATCTGTGCCTGTGTTGAATTTTCCCATGACTAAAAACAATATTATGACTAAGCTTAGTATTACTGCTACCAAAAGACTCAAGTTGCGGGTACATAGTCTATATAGTAGGTGGAACCCAGATGATGCAGCACAGAAAGAGACAGACAAACATGTTCTTACTGCATGTTCATAGAGTACATCGAACCTGAAATAAAAGTAGAGCAACTAGTGACTTTATAATCTAACGGCACAACAGCCCGAAGTTGGCCAGGGCCTACTTGAGTGACAAAACAAAGGTACAGAATGTTCATTCAAATTATGTATCAATTTACATTGCATGCTTCAGTCGTTCTGTCCATTTTCACCGTGGGCTTTACAGTCAAGAACAATGTACATTCGTAAGTTGCTGAACTTGAACTTAATGCGCGTGTCACTTAAAACGTTGTGATATTGGGAAAACTACGTCCACTATCACATGACGTTATTGGTGCATGACAATAGTACACAAGAAGTCTATTGTCTGGTATTTCGTTGGGTTTGATTAACCTATTGCGTATGTCACTGAGCGTTGAAAAACCACAATTTGTTAAGAATAATACGTAGTTTTGTTTTAACCCGTTCAGTAGCTGGACTAGGTGTTGCCTGATTAATTGAGTCCGATACTTTTTCAACAATGCCGATGCTTTCAAATGGTTGCATACTAGAACGTTCAAGTTGCGTAATCGCTTTTGGCAAGTTTCCAAAATTATGTTTAATGAATTGAAAATTCTCCCATAGTTGGTTTGAAATTAGTGACTGTGCAATTTCAATCGACGATGCCTCTTCACTTCTTAATGCATTAATTACTCTCACTATATCCTGATAGTGTGTTGCATAGTAAAAGCCAGCTTGTTTCCAAGTACACCATCTTGTAAGTATTGGCTGAGGGGGCAAAGTGATTTGAGATGCCATTTTTCGGAATTTTCTTACTCTGGAAGGAGACTTGTCTACAGTGGGAAATGAAGCTCTAATAACTTCCGCTACCCTATGTAGTCCGTTAGCGAGGCACGTAACATGAATCATATTTGTGTACAACGGTTTGAGCGTTTCGGCTGCTTTAATGACGTATGGAGCAGCATCGGTCATAAACAGGAGAACATCGTTGTACTGAATACCTTGAGGCCATATAATAGACATAGATTTATGGAAAAGATTGCGTGGTTTACATTTTGTAGAGTCTTGCATGTTAATAGAAATTTCTTTCCAGCTCTTTCAGGAGACAAAATTCCTACAATTACATTCGCCATAGATCTGCCAGTGCAGTCAATAGTTTCGTCTATGGATCTAATCTTCTTAATTTTTTCTTCATAAAGTATGGATGCAAAGTGCTGACGGAGTTGAGGCTCACTTGGAATATGTTCCTTCGTGTACCTTTCTAGAAATTCTCTAAAGTGTTTATTGTTCAATTTATTAAGCGGTATATTGGCATTGACCATAATGGCACATAGATCCCTGCAAGACATGGATTTCTTATCGTACTCTCTCAGAGTTTGGTGATACTGCTTGTTTTGAGTTATGTTGAACCATATATCTATGCCTTTTTGTATTGCAGTGTCTTTCAATGCACTGTTTTCTTGTAACTTTTATATCTACTTTGCACAACTTACATGTAATGTTGCCCATATTCACACAGAAATTATTGGCCCCGAACTCCGGCCTTTCACTTCGAACTTTTGGCTTCGGCATTTTACCTCGTCACAAATACAAATGTTACGTTAAGTAAATAATACGACTTTTACATTTCACTGGCTTAAAGCACTCACGATGACCGTGTTCCGGCTTCAACACAAACTAGAGTGAGCGTGAGTAAGATGCGGTTCTATGTTGTACCAGACGGGACGTATCCCTGGGCTGTGACGTCAGATACAGTATGAGAGTAGGCAACTGTATTCCAGCTTAGACGTAGCTGAAATACTAAGCTTAATTATGACTATTTTACAATGTGACTACTTGTCCAATATGACCAAACACACAGTGTGACCATACATACTATGACCAAAACAATGTGTCTATCTATACCCGTGACGAAATTTCCGGTGACGAAAACCCCTAGATCCATTCATGCTACGGGAGAGCGACCATTTTCCGTGTCAAAGGGTGTCCATTGTTTCTTCATTAGAATTTATAAATTGCAATTATTAAATTAGCACGTAATAATTTAGTAAGTTAAACTACCAGCCGTCACTGTTATTAGTACGGCACTTGTACCCTGCTACCCTTGTTAAATCGTTGCAAGAGAAGAGAGGTAAAAGTGGAGTCAAGCTGCTAGGGAACGGTGTTCGATATCCCTGGTGTAAACGGTGACATTTTCTCCGTTGAAAGGAGCGAAGAGGATTGATTACATGTCCTGCTGAAACGATATATCGGTGTGCATTCAAAGCACTTCCGCTGACGAAAACATATTCTAAATTGATACCGCCTCACTCTATTAAATAGCCACATCCAAACGGCGGATATTGCTCCCCAGACCTTCCCCATATCTAGTCCCTCTCTACCATCAGGCGAATACTATTCACCCGTGAATAGTAAGTTACCATTAGTAATTTGTAATTGAGGACCGTTTTTACAAAACTTGCTTACTGAAAAAATTAAATTTTACAGGAGAGACAAAAAACTGAATGAAGACAAATAGCTTATAGGTGCAACCATCACACTTTGACACACTATAATGAAGAGAAATAATTCAATTTTACTAAGATAACTTTAACATCGTTTATGTTAACGAATCCACCAAAATTTCAATTTTGCAAATTTTGCAGTTAGCAAGTTTTGCAAAAACGGTCCTCAATTACAAATGGCTTTTAGAGAGCCAAGAAGTTCATTACCGCTCTCGCATAAGCCCGCCATGGATCCCTATCCTGAGCAAAATTAATCCAGTCCCTACCATCATATCCCACCTCCTTCAAATTCATTTTTATGTTATTCTCCCAACAAACACTCTATATAGAACATTTCTGGATTGAACCCTACATGCTATATACCCCGCTAATCTCAAACGTCTGGATTTAATGTTCCTAGTTATGTTAGAAAAAGAATACAATGCTTGCTGTTCTGCGTTGTGTGACTTTCGTTATTCTCCTACAACCTTATCTCTCTTAGTCCGAAATATTTTCCTAAGCTCTTTATTCTCGAACACCCTTAACCTCTGTTCAAATCTCAAAGTGAGAGTCTAATTTTTACAACTATACAGAACAACCGGTAATATAACTGTTTTATAAATTCTAACTTTCAGTTTTTTGAAACCAGACTAGATGACAAAAGCTTGTCAACTGAATAATAGCATGCTTTTCCCATATTTATTCAGGTTTTAATTTCCTCTCGAGTGTCATTTTTATTTTTTACTGTTGCTGCAAGGTAATTGCATTTTTCCAAAGCATAAATTTCCAAATCTCATATTTACATTTCGTACTATGTTCTGGTCGCGGAACATAATCATATACTTTTTTCGGTATTTACTTCCAAACCTATCTCAGTATTTGCTTCAAGTGAAATTCTCGTGTTTTGCCTAATAGTGTGGATTTTCTCCTAACATATTCACGCATCCGCATTGACAAGAAGCTGATGTAACCCGTTCAATTCTAATCATTGGTCATTTGTAGTAATCTTAATTCCGGTACTGTCGCGTGAACTGCAATCGTGTTGCTGGGAGGTCTAAAGTAAGATATGGAGCAATTGCAGCTCTTCTTTAAGTTAAGTTGGCTTCCCGGAGTCTTCGCCAGACAGTAACGTTCAATGTTGATACGAAATCTGGCCTGAACTGCGGTTATATGATGATTTCAAAAGTCCTGGAAGCCAGAAACTTACCATGACTGATGGAAGCAGAGATCGAACAGCCTGATCGTGATCGTCTTAGTGAATCTGCAGGCCTGAGCACTAATATCATAATCGAGTCAGTCCAGACTACTCCTTAACTCCCCACTCTACCTTCCCCGGCTGAGACAGCAATGTTTCGGTCGAATACGAGTAAACAGGAAGGCAAGCATTGCTCAGTGACTGATTGTGTAAGGCAAGCATCATAGTTTTTATGAATTTTCGGCTCTCACTGATCGGCTAAAATCCACCACTGATGCACATTGCCTTTCTGTGCGTTTGTTTCTAAGGCGATGTAAGCGAAAACTGCATGGGCGGTGGTTTCTTTGCTCCCTTTCACTTCCCCTTTATACTTAAGGCTGGTTTACTGAATTTACGGAAGCACCGATTGTATGGGCATTAGGTGCAAGTCAATGCTTCGCCCACCCTCAACTAACACGACGGCATTCACGAGAGTGTTGGCTCGTGAAATGTAGAAGAGAAACTATAGCAGATTTTTTCTTTTGTAACAGAACTTATGTTAAACATGGATAGTCCATCAATAGCTTCCGTCCCACAGTTGTAAAACATAAATTGTTTAATTGCCGATTCGTGTAATAAAACTACCATACTGTTTAGCGCCTACGGTGGAAACTAGAACTTGGGGTGACATTTTATTACCTTCTATACATCATATTTACATTTATTTACTCTTACAACCACCTTAGTATAATAATACACTCATTATGTCGGTGTTTATTCATTCTAATGAACTAAACAATTTTGTTGGGCCACCTGTGCTTATCTTCTTAAATAGTTTTTATAACATTAACCTTTTTCGATACTACTTATGTATCATCATCAGATGTTAGAGAATTGTGTTAACTATATGTAATGAAAACCTAGCCTCTTGGTATTTTATGAATTTACTATTTGGTTGCATATTACTTATCGTAATGTCTAAGTCTTGTTAGAGTTAACATGATGATAGTCCGTTATGATTTCTTAGCCTAGGTCAGTGTCTCTATTTCACAATAAAATACAATTCAAATGCAATATAAAATACAATAAGATACAGTTTTAAACAATTTAAAGAACACTATGTAAAATATAACATGTAAAGAAACTATATACACTTGTTGGAATGGCTGTGTTGGTCAATCGTTTACGCCGTTAAATAGGGCGGTTTCTGCTGCTTCTAATTCAAATACTAAAATCATTGTCTGGAAGACGAAGCACTTATTGAGGTCACTGAATTTCTGTAGTTGTTTATACTGTGTGTTGTTATTAAGACCTTAATGGGCTTTTCACTTATAATCAGTTTCATTCTAACTTAACTATTCAGAAATTCATTGATGTCTACTGATATGAAAGTATCTGTGATTAGACGTATGTAGTTACAAGCGGTTTAATATCGAGCTCCGTGAATCTAGCAAAGCCGTGCGTGTCTGCAACAATTACAGATTATTAATAATATATTGATTCGATGTTGATTTATGGTTGGAACTATTAATAATTGAAGCTTATGCAGGTGGAGTGACTTACGATTTTGCTGATGTCGTGCTGTTCTTGTTGGTTGCATGGCTTGGACTAGACTGACGGGCTCGCTCACAATATATTTCTTAATGAACATCGAATGGCATCGAAGGTGGGGAGGGAGTTGGGGGTGTCTGATTGGCTGTTGTGTGTGTTTGTTTTGGCGGGAGCAGTTTAAACAGATTAAATAGTGGATTGTTTGTGTTGGTTATTTGTTCATTAAGAAGGGGTTGTCCAGCGTTGAATTCTTTTACAATATGAAATTGCTCAGCTGTATCTATTGTAGAGTTATTTGTAATTCTGAATACTTTTAATGTGTCGTTTATATTGGTTAATTCATGGTTTTCATCGATGAGGTGTTGTGCAAATTTGGATTTATTCCTATTGTAAATGAAATCTGAGGTATGTTCTCGGTACCAATTTTGAAATTACGTCGGGTCTGGACTACATATGTCTTCGTGCAATTTTTAGATTTTAGTTGGTATATGCCACTGTTTAAGAGGGGTTTGTTACTATTGATTTTGTTGGGAATTATGTTATTTAGTTTATTATTAGTGCTAGAAGCTATGTTGATATTTTGTTTTTTGAAGAAGTTACAAAGTTTATTTGAAATCTTACCGTAATAAGTCAAACTGTGCCATTGTTTATTGTTTTTTGTTTTTTCGGGTTGAAGTGTGGTAAAATCATTTTTATTTAATTTTGTTTTCCTTTTTTGAATTAATCTATTGATTAGTTGTTTTTCATATCCGTTTTCGATGGCTATTTTTTTATGTAATTAATTTCTTTGTTGTAATTATCTTTGTTTAGTGGGGTTGTGAGCAACCTATCTATGAGAAAACGGAATTTGATAATTTTGTGCGTGGTGGGGTGTGTGGAGTGTTTATTTATGGAGTGCGTAGTTGCTGTTTGTTTCCTATATATATCAAATATTATTGTTGGGGGTTCTATTGTTGTGTTTAAGTCTAGGAAGTTGAGACTGTTTTTATTACTTTGTTCTAATGTAAATTTTATGTTTTGATGCACGGTAAAAGTCTGGACCAACACGTCTGAGCCACTCTTTAGCAGCGTGCACAAGGGAGTCATCTTCTAACCTCGCTCCGCGAAGGGATCCTTCAGTTTACCAAAGAGATGGTAATCGCACGGCGCCAGCTCAGGACTGTAAGGCGGTTGTTTCAGTGTTGTCTTTCCGAATTTTCTGATCTCGTCTATAGTCTTGTGACTTGTTGTTTGTTGTTTATTATATATAATAGATCACAGACACCTTACATACAACAATTTTACACAAATATATATTATTACATAAATACAATTTCTACATTTTACCTAGTAACATATTTGTTTTATCTTGCACTAGCTTTCAGTTATTGTGCAAAGTCTTGTGACTGATATATGGCTGTGCGTTGTCGTGCAATAGCAGAACATCCTGCTTCTCCTGATGTCGTCGAACACGATTCAGTCTAACTTGAAGTTTCTTGAGAGTTGCAACTTACCCGTCAGAATTAATGGTGGTTCCGTGTGGCATGATGTCCACAAGCAAGAGTCCTTCTGAATCGAAAAACACAGTAGCCATAACGTTTCCTGCCGAAGGTGTACTTTTGAATTTCTATTTCTTTGGTGAATTTGCATGATGCCACTCCATTGTCTGCCTCTGTCTCCGGTCCAAAATGGTGGAGCCATGTTCCATCTTCTGTCACAATTCTTGCAAGTAAGTCATCTAGCACTTATCATTGACACTTAGCATGATAACAAATCAAACAGAAACTACACTGAACCCATTGCGTCTCCATTTTCTTTTTTGTTATCACATCTTGTCTTCAGATTTCTAAAATTCCTATTGTAATACATTTTATACTATTTTAAAAATTGTAACACTTAATGCTCAACAAAATTTCGCCTCAAACAGCTAAGATTTCTATCAGTAAAGCTAAGCCTATATGGCGACTACAGTTGTATCTAAAATTCCAAAAACATTTCTTAAAATTTCATGAAGGTACAATAAATCTTTGTACCAAATATCATATGCTTACCTTTAGTAATAAGCCTGTAATGTAATTACAAACATCTACAAAATTTGTACGCCTGAGAAGTCGACGCAAACTTGCTCTCTCCAAACATAAAAGCTCACTGAAGCGGTTACAATAGTCACACAAAGCGAAGCTGTATATTTCTGGAAACTGGACAACATATGCAATCCCTTGGCGGAAATGTGGATCTCGTAACACCATTGGTGAGTTCACAAAAGAGCAAAGAAAAAGTATCACGAAATAACCACTGCCACGAAATTACCAATGTTTACCCTATAGCTTGCCGGCTACTTAGTTCAGGTCTGCAGTTCCGAAACATACTAAACAAAACAAAGTTAGGAAATTGGAAATGAGTGCTCAAATAAAAGAATCTGGTAGCGAGCACGTCATTAGGAAAGAAAATGTATTTTATAAGAAAGATGGAGAAATGTTTCATTCGAAACAAATTATATACAATCGTCGATTGTATAGGGACTCGTAAAGCACCACTCATAATTTGTTTAATTTAAAGTTTGTGCTGATATTTGTATTTTTTCACTTGTTAATTCCAAACTTTAATTAGATCTAAAGTATCTATATGCGTTTTAGATATTGCGATATTCAGGGGTGGACAAATTCCTGGCTCTAAGTAGCATGGCGAATAAAGAATTTTGTGTGGCGCCTGAATTGTTTATTGAGGTCAAATTTTTTTAAGAATTCGATTTTTTAATGTCACTATCACTAATGTAGAATGTTAACAAAAGCGGTTGTAGGAAGAATGTCGAACGTGCTTTCTAAATTAAATATCCATTTATTATCCATCTCAAGATATTGTCCTGCATAGCTTCAGAGTCTCTGAGAGCGTGTGTATGTCTTGCATAAGTATTTAATACTACTGTATTTAATATATTTCAGTATGTTTATCTTGGCTCGAATGGTATTCTCATTCCTTGTGTGGACAAAATATGGTGGCTCCTGAATATACAGAGGCTGGCTCCTGATTTATTTGTCGTTATCTAGCACAAATTATTTTTATTCCTTATAAACTGCATTCAAATAAACGTTACATTATTAAATCTAAGTGGCATTTTGTACATGACTACTATTTCTGTTGTTCGCCAACTTACACACACGGGTACACGAATAAACAGATGTGAACACAGTACCGGAGCATGTGAGGACACTGCTGAACGAAAGGTGCGAAAACAAATGAATGACGTGCATTAACAATCGAATGCTCTTTCATATTTAAGTATAAAAATATATGGGTGCCATTTGAAATTTCAAAGTGGGGATGGCTGGGGGTGGGGGTGAAATCTAAAATGCAATTAAGCTCGTTTTAGTTTCCCCCCCAATATCTAAATTGACGTGTTTGTTATTTAAATTGAATTCAATTTAAATAATTTGTCATTTAGACTGGGAAGTTTTGAAATGAAAGCCCTGTATATCGCAAAACATGTAACTTAAGTTATAGTACTAAAATAATTTAGGCAGAAAAATTATTTAGTGTAGGACTTAAGAACCATGCTGAAGTATCGAACTCTGGACCTGTAGCGCTTTCTGCTATAGACCACGTGCCCTGTCTATAAGCAAACAATTGCCATTACTTCTGTGTGCTGAGAGAACAATTCTAACGGGGTCAGTGGAGAGATGTATTGTGATTTCCTACAGAAGATGTGCTGTCTGCTGTCTCTTGTTCCAGAGTCTCCTGACATAAAAGTGCGGCTGAGTAGAATCATAGAGGTTTATAAAACTGAGTGAAGTCGTAAAAGGGCGACGGATGTGTTGACAGAGGTTAACGATCACCAATGTCCAGACTTATCATTCTGAAGGTGGCTTTCTTGAAAGTTAGTTTATATACATAGAAAATAGGCACATCATTAAAAATACAAGTATGTAATATGAGTATAATAATACTTCCTTACTTCCTTACTTATTTACTTGCTTACTTACTTACTTAATTACTTACTTACCTACTTGCTTACTTACTGGCTTTTAAGGAACCCGGAGGTTCATTGCCGCCCTCACATAAGCTCGCCATTGGCCCCTATTCTGAGCAAGATTAATCCAGTCTCTATCATCATATCCGATCTCCCTCAAATCCATTTCAATATTATCTTCCCAACTACGTCTCGGCCTACCCAATGTCTTTTTCCCTCTGGCATCCCAACTAACACTCTATATGCATTTCTGGTTTCGCCCATACTTGCTACGTGCCCTGCCCATCTCAAACGTCTGGATTTAATGTTCCTAATTATGTCAGGTGAAGAATACAATGCGTGCAGTTTTGCGTTTTGTAACTTTCTCCATTCTCCTGTAACTTCATCCCTCTTAGCCCCAAATATTTTCCTAAGCACCTTATTCTCAAACACCCTTAACCTATGTCCCTCTCTCAAAGTGAGAGTCCAAGTTTCACAACCATACAGAACAACCGGTAATATAATTGTTTTATAAATTCTAACTTTCAGATTTTTTGACAACAGACTGGATGATAAAAGTTTCTCAACCGAATATTAACAGGCATTTCCCATATTTATTCTGTGTTTAATTTCCTCCCGAGTATCATATATATTTGTTACTGTTGTTCCCAGGTATTTTAATTTTTGCACCTCTTCAAAGGATAAATTTCCAATTCTTATATTTCCATTTTGTACAATGTTCTCGTCACGAGACATAATCATATACTTTGTCCTTTTCGTGATTTACTTCCAAATATATTTCTTTACTTGTTTGAAGTAAAATTCCCGTATTTTCGCTAATCGTTTGTGGATTTTCTCCTAACATATTCATGTCATCCGCATAGACAAGCAGCTGATGTAACCCGTTCAATTCCAAACCCTCTCTGTTATCCTGAACTTTCCTAATGGCATACACTAGAGGAAAGTTAAAGGTAAAGGTGATAGTGCATCTCCTTGCTTTAGCCCACAGTGAATTGGAAACGCACCTGACAGAAATTGACCTATACTGACTCTGCTGTACGTTTCACTGAGACACATTTTAATTAATCGAACTAGTTTCTTGAGAATACCAAATTCAATAAGAATATCATATAAAACTTGTCTCTTAACCGAGTCATATGTCTGTTTGAAATCTATGAATACTGATGCACTGTAAACTTACATTCCCATATTATCTCCATTATCTATCGAATACAAAATTTCTGATCAATAGTTTATCTATTACGCCTAAAACTATACTGATGATCCCCAATAATTTATTCTACATATGGAGTTAATCTTCTCAGAAGAATATTGGACAAAATTTTGTGCGACGTCAACAAAACTGATATTCCTCGAAAGTTACTACAGTTCGTCTTGTCCCCCTTCTTAAAGATAGGTACAATTATGGACGCCTGGTACAGTTTCCTTTCCCAAATAGCAAGTACATGCTTATAAATTTCGTTAGATAATGCGCTTCCAACCGCTTGTATTAACTCTTCTGGAATTTGTTCTATAACTGGAGACTTGCATTTTTTCAGATTTTCTATCGCAATTTCGACTTCAGAAAGTGTGGGTTCCGGTATAAATGGCTCAGCAGTTTGTATTTCAATTTCGTCCCGATCATTTCTACTGGGCCTATGTATATTTAGTAGTTCCCCATAATAGTTTTTCCATCTGTTCAGGATTGAATGAGTGTCTGCAAGCAAGTCACCATTCTCTCCCTTGATCCCGTTTACACTTTCGGGATATCCATTCTTAAATTCCTTTATATCCTTATATAAATTTCTGTTTTTATTTTTACTATTTGTTTCTACCTCATTCAGTTTTTCCTTCAAGTAATCTCTCTTTTCATTCCTAAGTGTACAATTTGCTTCCCGTCTTTTATTGAAATAATTGTCTCTATTCGCCTCAACTGGATCCTGTAAGTATTTCAATTTTGCCTGTCTCCTTCTTTCTACTACCATCCAACAGTCTTCATCAAACCACGGTTTCTTTTTCTTAGTTTCATAATAACCTACGCTCTGTTCAGCTGCAATTTTGATATTATCTGGGATATTTTCCCATACGCTATTAACATCTAACTCTTCCTCAACTTCGTCGGACCTTTCTAATATGGCAAATCTATTTGAAATTTCAATCAGATAATGTTGCTTAATTTCCTCGTCCTTTAATTTCGGAATATTGAATCTTCAAATATTAACTTGTTGCTCTACTCGCTTGGCTACTGATAATCTTTCTCTTAGTTCTCCAATTACCAAATAATGGTCAGAATTACAGTCTGTCCCCCTGAAGGTTCGAATGTCTACTATGCTACAACCCATCTGGAGAAGTACAAGTATATTTATGTATATCCCTATTGGGGAATGTTGTACTTTTGACAATTAAATTTTTCGATGTGGCAAAGTTTACTAACCTAACTCCATTATCACTACTAGTTACGTGTAGTCTCTCTTTTCCAATAACCGGTTTAATAATTTCCTCCCGTCCTACTTTAGCATTGAAATCTCCCAATAAAATTTCATGTGATATCTAGGTAACTGATCAAAAGTCTGTTCCAATTCCTCATAGAAGCTATCCTTTATATGATCGTCTTTCTCTTCTGTAGGAGCGTGAGTATTTATAACTACGATATCGCACCATCTACCCTTAAGTATTAAATACGATAACATATCACTGATAAATTCGACCTATTTTACTGCTGATTTTATTCTTTTATGAATAAAGAATTCTGTTCCTAATTGGTGATTATCGTTTCCTTCCCCATAATATAACAATTAATCTCATATTTGTGTTATGCAATTCCCATCTAACCTAACCTCCTATACTCCCACAAAGTCTATTCTATATCTAGCTAGTTCTTTTGCTACTAATGTTACCCCCTGTTCTATATAGACTTGTAACATTCCAAGTACGAAATTTCAAATCGTTATTCCTTTGCTGTGGTAGTGCCAGAGAATCAGTCCCATTCCGAGACTTATTTGAAGGTTTCGTGACAAGCTATTTTTTACGGTGATGGGTTGTTAGCCCTTCGTCCAACCCCCAAGCTGGAGGACCACCCCTCATTGGCTGTCCGCGACTGCTTATTGAATATATTCACAGCTACCCTCCATATCAGGAGGCCGTCTCCTCGATCCGCAACCTGACGACGCGCCATTCCGTGGTGATAGGGACCCACAATACATGGATGAGTATAATAATAATAATTTTTGTTGTTGTTGTTGTTATTATTATTATAGTCGGTTGCGGTGTGTGCATAAAATAAGGCACAGTTTTAATTTTGTTTAAATTTAAGATCGTTGGTTCGAAAGTTACACAAGGAACGGATATTCTTACCTTATCGAAGAGTAAAGACTAGAAGCGTTTGAAATGTGGATATGGAGAAGAATGGAGCATGTAGCATTGACAGATAAATTAAGGAAAGAAGGAGTGCTAGAAAGAGAGGGTGAAGAAAGAATAATGCTGAGACTGGTCCTCAAGAGAAAAGAAAATTAGTTGGGTCACTGGCTAAAGAAGAAATGTCTACTGAAGAATAAACTCAAGGAACGGAAAGTTCAAGGGAGAAGAAGATATCAGATGATATGACATAAACGTACAGTATGAGGAGGCGAGGAGGAAGAGGAATGGGAAGATTGGGTAATAGTCCTAATGGCTTTGCAGTGAAGGACTGCCTTTAGGCAGAAAATTATGAATGAAATGAAATATGAAGTCCAGTTTTGCATTAGTCTACATTATATGAAGGCTCGAAATCGTGCTGTCTCATATCATGGCAATCCTAGAGTGTGTACTGTGCGTTTTGCGTAGGAATTTCGAAAATGTCGCTATAAAGCCCAAAGTTTCTCGATTATTATTATTATTATTATTATTATTATTATTATTATTATCATCATCATCATCATCATCATTATTTATTAGTATTGAGTGAGTAGAGACGTAGGGAAGTGTTAGTAGGTACAGTTATACAATCGAAACAAAAAAAGTGACTCACTTGCAGGTTTAGCTTAGTAGCTGTTAAAAACTATTGAGCATATTATTGTTTTGTATTCTTTATATTGCCTACTAGCCGTACCCGTGCGCTCCGCTGCACCCGTTAGAAATAAATATAAAGTAATTACATAATTAAAATAGGACATTTGATCCAGGGAACATTCGTGTTTGATAGAAGGATAAATCGTTTAATATGTTACTTAATTTAAATTGTATTTAAAATATTAAAATGCGATCATCTTGATCCAGAGACCACTCATTTGGTGCAATGACAATTCCTTTAACATGTTTCATAATTGTTATTACGAATTATTTTTGGAAAAGCGAAAATTAACAGAAAAATTTTGGCTACAGATTTATTATTATGTTTATATTATATTATATTATGAAAAAGCGTGTTGATAACGGATGTACTCGAATTAGAAAGTTTTTAATTTGTTGTGGGAGCTCTTGAATCTCAGGAGGAACAACTTTTACAACAGCGCAACATAATCTGCTTGGCTCATTACCCAATTTTTTTGCATTACATTTATTGCATATATGTTTTGTGTATTTTAACACGATTCAATTGAGCATAGTTAAAATTTGAATTACAAAATAATGGATTGCTAAGCTAACGTACTTTTACTGCATACTAAATCAATACACTCTCGTTGTTCGTTAATTCTCTGAGATAAAAATGAATATGTTCATAAACATTATTATAAGAAATACAGGAAATGAATATACAGAATAACCTATCAAGTTTTCTGTGCATAAGAAGCTATTTTAATCTTACCTGTCCTCAATTCACTCAAAAGTTACTGCAATAACATGATAGCATTATGTCCATCCAGAGAAACTACACTTTCCAATGATGAAATAATAATTATTTATACAAATCGGTTAATTTAGCTTCATACAAACACAGAAACATTGTCTGTAGGCTATGTTTCATTGCTTTCGATTGTTGTGTCCAAGGCCCCTTACAGACGAAGTCATTTGTTTTTTAGTTCAATATACCGCCTTAGATGGCAGTTATTTTAATTTTAAACTCATTTATCTCATTAAATATCAGTCCTATCAAAATTTTTCAGAGAATAAAACTTATCAGAAATCATTTTTAAAGAAACTTTTGTTATGTAACATTTTTCATATAAATCAATAATAAGCGAGATATTGCGATTTATTTAATTCAGACCCCTTATAACCCCCCTTTTAAATAACGTATTTTGAATGCCATATAGCCTATAATCTAAGTTACAACGAACTTAATTTATATTCCAATTCTCATCGAAATCGGTTCAGCCATTATCGCGTGAAAAGGTAACAAACATACAGACAGACAGACAGACATACAAACAAAAATTTAAAAAAAGCAATTTTCGGTTTCAGGGTGGTTAATTATATATGTTAGGACCAATTATTTTTGGAAAATCGAAAATTACCAGAAAAATTTCGGCTACAGATTTATTATTAGTATAGATAACTGCTTATCGTTTACGACACAAGAGTAATTCACTCTTCTGTTAAGCGCATTAAAATGTATGGTATATACTTATGTTACGGTACATATAGCGGATAAAGAATCGTAGGCATTTTAGGTTGGATTTACTGCATTAAGAATTTATAGGTAGTGTAACATTGAGATTGCTGAATTTTATATTCTAATTGATAGTCCATCCCAACACTTTTTAATACACAGATTAATATAATATAATATAATATAATACCGAAAAGACAAAGTATATGATTATGTCTTGTGACCGGAATATTGTGCGAAATGGAAGCGTAGATGTTGGGTGTTTGTCCTTCGAAGGGGTGGGGGGATTCGGATATCTTGGAGCAACAGTAACAAATATAAATGACACTCGGGAAGAAATTAAACGCAGAATAAATATGGGAAATGCTTGTTGTTGTTCGATTGAGAGGCTTTGTCATCTAGTCTGCTGTCAAAAAATCTGAAAGGTTGGAATTTATAAAGCAGTTGTATTGCCTGTTGTTCTGTGTGGTTGTGAGACTTGGATTCTCGCTTTGAGAGAGGAACAGAGATTAGGGATTTTTGAGAGTGGAGTTCTTAGAAGAGATTTGTGGCTAAGAGGGATGGAGTTGCAGGAGAATGGAGAGGGTTGTGCGGCGCGGAACTGCACGCATTGTGTTTTTCACCTGACATAGTTGGGGGCGTTTGGGATGGGCAGGGCATGTGGCACGTATGGGCGAGTCCGGAAATGCATGTGGAGTTTTGGTTGGGGGACCGGGGGGAGGGGGACCTTTGGGGTGGCCGAGACGCGGATGGAGGGATGGTATTGGGATGGATTTGAGGGAGGTGGGATGTGGTGATGGAGACTGGATTGGTCTTGCACGGGATGGGGACCGATGGCGGGCCCTGTGTGGGGGCGGCGGTGGACCTGCGGGTTCCTTAAAAGCTATTTGTAAATAATTAATATAATACAACACACACAAACACGAAATAGTTTATAATAAAGAAAGTGGATTTTATCCTACTGCTGGATAATAATGTAATATTGTTTTATGAGTCCCGCGCCGTGGCGTCGTGGTCTAAGGCATCCTGCCTAGGACTCGCGTTACGGAATGCGCGCTGGTTCGAGTCCTCATGGGTGAAGAAATTTTCTCATGAAATTTCGGCCAGTGTATGGGACGGTGTCCACCCAGCATCGTGATGCACTTGGGGAGCTACGATAGGTAGCGAAATCCGGTTGCGAAAGCCAGCTATAACGGCTGGGGGGATCATCGTACTAACCACACGTTACCTCAATTCTGGTTGGATGATCGTCCACCTCTGCTTCGGCATGTGGGCGTGAGGCCAGCAGCCGGCTGGTCAGTCTAGGCTCTTCACGGACTGTAGCGCCACGGATAGTCCATCCCTATAGAGTAATGATTGGCATTTCCGAACTTGAATTAAGCGAGCCTAGGTTCAAATCCTTTTTAGGAAAAAGTACATGATTGATGTTTTTTCCGGGGTCTTTCAAGCAATTGAAATTGTATTGCTGGGTAACCTTCGGCGTTGGGCGTCGGACTTATTTGGCCATCACAATTACATTTACCTTCTTTCATCGTCATCTCCGTTTTCCAGTAGTTTTCTTTACTACTTTATACTTTATAGGTGAAATCAGACGAAATCAAGTCATGGATATTTTGGTATGTTACATTTCTGGTATTGGCGCTTTTGTCATACAGTGATTGGCGCATTTGTAATACGTCTGCGGTTCTTTCCAATGGAGCCTTCTCCGGGAGCTTCAATTCCCAACAAATCTTAATCATCGTCTTATCGCGGGTGTAGTGTAGACTAGCCTCCTATAGCGCACCATGGGCAACGACTCTGTCGGTAAATTTGTCTATACACCTGGCTTAATGCGGTAAATGAAGAAAAGTCAAGTGACCACCATTAATAAAAAAGATATGTAATATGGAATGTCGGTAGAATGAAAATTTCTTTGCATTATGTATGTTACCAATCATTTATTATCAATGAATACAAGAAATATTAATATTTCTTCTGCATTTTCCTAGCCATATGCCAGACACGGCTCGAGGCCACCAACTGGGGAAGTTGCGTATAAATACGTTTATGTTTAGTAGCTCAATTCACAGTTATTAGAAGTCCATAAATAAACGAAAGTAAAAATTTGTGGATTTGTCAGTATAATTCTTGTGATATGTAAACATTTTATTAATAGCGCACATTATGAAGTTGTATCATTACATATATAGGTACATATTATAAGCCTACATACAGGGCTTTTATTTCAGAACTTTCTAGCCTAAATAACTAATTATTTAAATTGAATTCAATTTAAACAAAAAAAATACGTCATTTAAATATTGAGGAGGAAATCTGAAACCAGGCTTAATTTCAATTTAGATTTCACCCTCACTCCAGCCACTCCACTTCGAAATTTAAAATAGCAACCCTATATTTTTATACTTAAATATGAAAGAGCATTCAATTGTTTATGCACCTCATTCATTTATTTCACATCTTTTGCCTGGCAACCTGACAAGAAACAGTTTGTTTTGCACTAAATCAAGTGTTCAAAATGTGCTGCATTGTTACTTAAACAGTAATACAGTCTATTTTGGAACTCCTCCCTAACGTTTTAATGTGTTTTCTTACTAATTCGATTACATTATTGGGTAATTCTATTTTTAAATTTTTGAATATTCTCAGACGGAGAAGTATAAACAAATGATTTCAAATGACCCTATAGGAAGCAGTAAAACGGCGTCAGGTCTCGAGATCTCGTCGGCCATTCTATAGGACCTCTCCTACCAATCCATTTTCCAGGAAATCTATCCAGCCATTGTCGCACAGGTACTGCATAGTGTGGGGGAGCTCCGTCCTGTTGGAAATGCAAATTTTGTTCGTCCAACACGAGGTTTCCTTCATTGATTTCGTTCTCTAGCGACAGAGTGATAAGTGGATCAATTACATTTTCTAATATGTTCAGATACATTTCTCAAGTCGTTTTTCTTCAATGAAAATCGGTCCAACAATATCATCCTAAAAATTCCAGACCCACATTGATCTTCTGAGGAAACTGGATATTAACTACACGCAACACATAAGGATTTTCAATGTTCCAGTAGCTACAATAATTGTGTTTGTTGACAAACCCATTTAAGAAAAAAAGTCGCTTCGTCACTAAAGCAAATATTTTGTGTCCAATTTGGATCATCTTCAATAATTGAAGGTGATCCAAATTATTAACTTATTATTATTATTATTATTATTATTATTATTATTATTATTATTATTATTATTATTATTATTCTCTGCAACATCAGTTCACAAAACTCTACTCAAAATCGTCTACGCTGAGCTGTTGGTGACTTGTATTTTGTAGGGTAAAAATGTGTTCATTTTCAGCACTTAATCTATGGAACCAACGGAAATGTTTGTTACAGCATCTACTTTTGGAATGAAGATGGTAGGTTCATTAAATCAAATGACTAGTATTTCAGTCTGCGAAGTTTAATCGAGTTTTCTAGGTTGGCCATTTGCTTTATTGCACACAGAACCAGTTTCTTCAAATTTCCGTATTAGACCTATGACTTCAGTGACTTACATTTTTCTCAGGATGCCTCTCGTTGAAAGCTCTAGCAGTTCTACGAGCACAATGGTTTTCAGCTCCATAAATAAATATGATTTCTATTCTCTCTTGAAGGATATACACCATTTTACAATAATCTAATACACGAACACAACTATTACAAGAAATGTTCAATGATATTTGTAACTTCAGTTCTAATTAACAGTAACAACAATAGAGGTTGCCAGGCAACGATATAAAACAAAATATGTGAAATAAATTAATGAAATGTGAAACAATTGAATGCTCTTTCATATTTAAGTATAAAATATAGGGGTGCCATTTAAAATTTCAAAGTGGGGGGGGGGGGTGGCTGGGTGTGGGAGTGAAATCTAAAATGCAATTAAGCCTGGTTTCAGACTCCCTCCTCAATATCTAAATTGAGGTGTTTTTGTTTAAATTAAATTAAATTTAAATAATTAGTTATTTAGACTGGAAAGTTTTGAAATGAAAGCCCTGTATAAATATATTTTTTGGTTGCGACAGTTATTTCCGAAAGAAACGAAATGACAAATTACGTTTCTATTACATACACAGTTCGTTCTATAAAATGAGTTGATTCAGTCCCATTTCAAAATTCGTACTCGGAGGAGATCTATTATCGAGCAATTATCTCTAACGTCTGAAACAGGAAATTAAAACCGATGAACAATGGAAGCACAGATCCTGGACGGTAGCTGCTATTCTGGTCCATGATGTGGGCTACATGTTAGAGGGAAGCAAGCACTTCGTAAAATAGAGATACGAGAGAGCTTTTGTCTCCTGTTGAGTTTCAGCTCATTCAACTGAAGGAACGGATCAATACCCGACATATCCTCTGACATTTGTGGTAGAAATCGGTTGGGCATAATTTTCATCGAAGTATTTCTGTTTTAACTCACACGTACTCAAAGTAATCCTTTAGAAAACGGACCACTAAACACTCCTACATAGGATAGCTGATATACTCAAAAGAGGCAAAGTATTTAAAAACAAATAATGTGACGGTAAGAATTGATAAAGTGTATTGTAACTACGGAGGTACTCTCATAAACAGTACAATGATATTGTGGGTATTGCGAAAGTAACTATCAAAGGACGCTAGTGAGGATGAATAACGAGGATAATAATTAGAATGAGAGAATGATAATCAAGAGTATTATAATTAAGAAGATAATCTTAGAATAATGAAGAAAATGATGATTGATGAAGATAATTATAATTAGAAAGAATGGAGACGAACGATGAGCATGGTACGGTAATTAAAATTAAGGGAATTATACTATAATAATTAGAAGAATGAAACGGGCGGATCAGAGTTAGAATAATGCAGATGATAATTAGAGTAAAAAGATCAATATAATTAGAAGAATGAAAATAATCAAAAGTAAATAATTGAGAGGATGATAATCAGAGTGATGAACAGAATTATTATTACAAGAATGGAAAGAATAAGAATTAGAATGATGAAAAATATCAAATAGATTGGAGAATAAAATTATAATTAGAAGAATGTAGAGAATATAAATTTTAATAATGAAGAAGAAGATGATAATCAAAGTTATTAATAGAATGAATTATTATTAGAAAAATGAGAGGATAAAAATTAGAATGATGAAGAATGATTATTACACTATTGGAAAAGATTAAACGAAAATGATAAAAAGGATGACAATTTTAGATGTGAGGTGTCTAATTCAGTGATAAAGATAATGATGGAGACAGTAATGATTGGAATGAGGAAACATGTAATGGGAATGAAGAAGGGTTGTTAAATAATTGGAGTTATGGAAAGGACAATAATTAAAACACGCACGGTGTGCAATTTTCTTAATCTAGCAGGACAACATTAATAACTTCTCTCCTATTAAACAGATTTTCGTGAAACTTTATGCAGAACTTTAAGATAGCATACTAGATTTCAGTACAAACTCTGATTACGTTTATGGGGAAACGAATTTATACAAAATTAATAACTGCTTTCCCATATAACATATTTTCATGAAACTTTATGCAGAACTTTAAGGTAGTGTATTTTATCTGAGTAAAAACTCTGATTACGTTTGTATAAGAGAAACTATCTACTACTAGGGAGTGAATTTAAACAAAATTAATAACTTCTTTCCTACTTAACATATTTTGATAAACTTTATGCAGAATTTAAAGGTGGCATATTCAATTTACGTACAAACTCTGATTGCGTTTGTATAATAAAACCTAGCTTTTTATAGGGGTGCATTTAGACAAAATTAATAACTGTTAATAGAATTGAATTTATTAAAAATTTGATATAAAATAATAGGCCTATATTATGTTATTTATTCCTAAAAAATTGCTTTCAATAAATAATATTCAGTTCAGGGTATATGTTGTGAACTGTTAAAATGAATCAATATTTATGTCAAATCCACACGATAATGTTTGCAGAATCACACAGAATCGCTGAAAGAGTTCTTAATTTATTCTTGTTATGTTAGTGCTTTGGATGGCATTTAAAAAAGTCATCTTGCCATGTCACCGTCAATAGCGGTCCCTCGTCCAGGTTTCAATCTATCAACCTGAAGACCCATTTCACTTTGAAACTTTTCTCTAATTATTTTCTTCTTCATGGATTCACACTTTGATTTGCTAGTTTCACCTCTGACCTGACATTTTTTAATCTCTAATCGGTAGGTTATTATGTAAAAGAGATACAAAACAACGATTCCAGGCATGAAGTGTGGAGAGACCGAAACCGTAAGTTGTGAGCCCGTAACGTTTTCTGGCCTTTGTCGCTGGGTCCTTATAAAAATTTTTGGGAAGTGCGTAACAATATACTACTTATGAGTCGTGTTTTTCTCCGCTAGGATATTACTAACTTTACCATCAACAAAGCCATATGTAACTGCTGATGCACTTCTACATATTTGTCCCCTATAAGCATCTTGCTGGGTTCCAGGACATTGATTTTCTGTTGAACTTTATCTGACTCTCTCTCTCTCTGATTAATTGCCGAGATTCTTTCTGGAAAAGGAATAACACTTCAACTAACACAACAGAATGTTCGATAAAAATCACCAACAGCTCTCTCAATTTCATTTTCAACATTGCTGGGAATATATTTTAGTCTTAATACAAATAATATTATTTTAAAAAGTTCCTTATTCCGTGATTCAGAACTACTCCTGTATCAATCTTCAAAAAGTTGCCGTCGGGGTATAGTCCGCCACGCCACTTAAAATAATTAATATTGGTTATGTTCGCATATATACGCAACCAAGCAAACAATATTTCATACGGGCAATGATCTCGAAATACATACATACATACATACATACATACATACATACATATATACATGCATACATACATACATACATACATACATACATACATACATACATACATACATACATACATACATACATACATACATACATACATACATACATATATATACAGAGTGTTTAAAAAATACGGGGCATAATTTCAAGTATGTATTTCCCACATGTAGACAATCAAAATAGTTCATTACAACATGTGTCCGGAAATGCTTTATTTCCGAGTTATGGCCTTCACAACATTGAAATTCACAGGAACGTTTCGCTTTCCGCAGGTCGTTGCCGTCAAAAGAGACATTAAGAGGGCACTCTGACAGTTCATTCCGAGGCGAAGGTTACATTCAGTGTTGTGTAGGCGTTAGACTGTGCGACAAGTATTCAAATCAAGAGCTGGCAGAGATACACTTGATGCACGGTAAGGCGGACAGCAATGCTGCGCTGGCTCGTCGTTTGTATCAGAAGAGGTACCCACAGCGACAATCTCCAGATCGGAGGACATTTGTACGTCTCCATTACCGTCTGTGAGAGTAAGGAAAATTTAACTCTCCTGGTTTGGGAAGGGGACGATCAAGATCTACAACTCCAGAAGTACAGGAGGAGATTCTGGAGGCTGTGAACATTACTCCTTCTATTAGCACACGAAGGGTAGCGTTGCAAGTCATTGTTCCTCATACGACGGTCTGGAGACTGTTGAAAGAGTATCAATTGTATCCTTATCATTTGCAACGTGTACAGGCCCTGTCACCAGCAGATTACCCTGCACGAGTTAGGTTCTATCAGTGGTTCTTGCAGCAATGTGGTGTAAATCCGAACTTTCCTGCCTTAGTATTATTTACAGTTGAAGCATAGTTCACACGAAATGGCATAACAAATTTCCACAATCAGCATGTATGGGCGTATGAAAACCCACGTGCAACTGTTCCATCTCATCACCAGGTGCGGTTGTCCCTCAACATGTGGGCCGGTATCATTGGGGATCGATTAGTTGGACCCCATGTACTTGTAAACAGACTTACGGGGCAGGCGTACACAAACTTCCTGGAAAACACCATACCTCATGTTTTAGAAGACACTCCACTTATCAATCGTCAACACATTCACTTCTTGCATGATGGCGCTCCTGCACACTTCAGTCGTACGGCTCGCCGGTACTTGGATAGAAGGTTTCCTGATCGATGGATAGGTAGAGGTGGCCAAATTGCTTGGCCTTCACGCTCAACTGATCTGAACCCTGTCGATTTCTACTTGTTGGGCCATTTAAAACCATTGGTTTATTCGTCTCTGGTGCCTGATTTGGAATCCCTTCGGAATCGAATTGTGGCATGTTCTGAGGACATACGCAATACTGCTGGAGTTTGGGATCGTGTTCGCAGGTCAATGAGACATCGATGTGAGATCTGTATTGAAGCAGGAGATGGACATTTTGAACATCTTATGAAATGACAACGACCTGCGGAAACAAAAACGTTCCGGTGAATTTCAATGTTGTGAAGGCCATAACTCGGAATTGAAGCATTTCCGGACACATGTTGTAATGAACTATTTTGATTGTCTACATGTGGAAAATACATACCTGAAATTATGCCCCGTATTTTTTAAACACTCTGTATATATGTGTTCTGTCCAAGAGCAGGTCTTTCACTGAAAACCCTAGCATTCTTCAATCTATCCTATTTTCTACCTTCCTCTTTGTCTCCGCATATGATCCGTCATGCCGTCTATCATTTGATATCTTCTTCTGCACCTAACTCTACTCCCGTTCACCATTCCTTCAAGTACATGCCTCACCAGGCAATTTCTTTTCAGCCAGTGACCCAATTAATTCTTTCTTCTTTTTCTCATCAGTTTCAGCATAATTCTTTCTTCACCCACTCTTTCCAACACAGCTTCGTATTTTATTCTGTCTGTCCATTTCACACGCCCCTTCCTTCTTCATATCTACATTTGGAATGCTTCTATTCGCTTCTCTTCACTTCGTCGTAATGGCCATGTTTCTGCCCCATACAGTGCCACACTCCACACAAAGGACTTCAGTAGTCTCTTCCTTAGTTCTTTTTCCAGAGGTCCGCAGAAGATTCTACTTTTTCTATTGAAAGCTTCCTTTGGCATTGCTATCCTCCTTTTGACTTCTTGGCAGCAGCTCATGTTACAGCTTACAGTACATCCCAAGTATTTGAAGCTCTTCACTTGCTCCATTTGGAATTCTGAAGTTTATTTCTGTATTTTTCTCCCTATGAACATGCACTTCATCTTACTTGCATTTATCTTCATCCCATACTGCTCACAGCTGTCATTTAGCTCCAGTAGCATATCTTTTAGTACCATTCTTTCTTCTGCTAACAAAGCCATATCATCAGCAGATCTTACGCACTTTATTCTTCTTCCTCCTACTATCACTCCTCCCATGTTCTGGAAACAGTTCTTCACTAGATCCTCCAAGTAGATGTGGAACTCGGTGGATGATAAAGGACATCCTTGTCGTACTCCTATCCCTATTTCACTTTTCCTCCGACATTTCTTCTCATAATCGGAATTTGGCTCGCTGTTTCATATAAATATTACTGAACAGCCTCCTATCTTTCCAATCTACGCCTATTTTCATCAGGATGTCCATCAGTTTGTTTCAATCCACTCTGTCGAACACATTTTCTACGTCCACAAATACTATATACACTTCTTTATTCTTCTCTAGGTACCTCTTGCCGATTGATCGTAGTAGTCTAATTGAAATCCTTGCACCTTTTCCTTTCCTGAGGCCAAACTGCTCTTCTCTCAACTGTTCTTCCATCTTAGAATACAAACGTCGATTCAGTATTCGCAGGAGAATCTTCGCCGAGTGCGATATCAGGCTGATAATCCTAAACTCCTGACCATGCGCACTGTCTCTTTTCTGGAACTTATAACGTATCTGTGCGACAAAACGTTTTTCTAAGACTGTACATATGAGCCAGGATGTCAATCAGAGGTACTGTACATACTCATGTATTGTTCTTATTTACTCTAAGCAGATGCATTTTCATTTCATGAAGGAGAGTGAAAATTTCTACTTTCTACAATTGTATAATATTTCATTTATACTGGCAGACTTAAGGCCATAAGGCCTTCTCTTAGACTCTACCAGGTCAGTCTCCTTCAGGCTGGTGGAGAGGAAGGACGTATTTTTCGCAGCGGAGAAAAGGTTAGAACGATGGGCTGTGAGTTGGAGTTGTACCGGGCAAGGATAGGCGGCTGGGCGGCCAGGTCAAGGATGCAGCGGAGCGTGAAAGGGACAGCTTTGGCAGGTCTGGCTGAGTGTCTCTTCTTTCACATAGTGATCGCGATATTACTAATTATTGGTGGTATCGAACTGAATCCAGGACCTGCAAGCGACAACGATGCTACCAGTATCAAATGTGGAACCTGCAGAAAGAATCTACGAGTAGGCGTGCTGTGCAACCAGTGCGAGAAGTGGTTCCATCTGACTTGTCAGAAGATCAAGAGGGAACAGATAGTAGAAGAAACGTGGCTGTGCAAGGACTGCGGGAACGAGGCAGGCAACAGGGAGCTCATCGGTCTTCGGAACGAGGTGAAGAAGCTACGGGAGAAGCTAGAGACGGCGGAGCAACGGATCAAGTTTCTGGAGGACGAAAATAAGTTGTTGCGACGGGAAAAGGAAAATGGCGAAGAGAGGGAGGAGAAGAAGAAGCGTGGTGCGGCAAGTGTTATCATCGGAGACTCCATCATTCGACACGTAGGGAATCTACAACCGGAGCTGGCGACGGAGTGTTACCCTGGGATTAGAGTGAAAGAAATGAAAAGCGTGATCGAGAATCAGGAACGAGGGGACCCGAAAAACATCGTCCTTCACGTAGGAACAAACGATTTGCGAAGAGGTGTTGATTATATCATGGCAGATGTATATGACTTGGTGATGGAAACGAAGAAGAAATATCCGGCAGCTGGGATTGTCATCAGTGGAATAGTCAGACGGAGGGATGTGAACTGGAGAAAAATGGGTCGTGTGAATAAAGCTTTCGAGTGGGTAGCGGAGTGTCTTGGTGCGCGTTTCGTCGATCCAAATTCCTGCATAGACGACAGATGCTTCGGAAGAGACGGAATCCACCTAAATCGGAGGGGAGCTGCAGACATGGGATCCCTCTTCGCGCGGGTAGTTACTACAACATGGCGGGGCGGGATCGAGGATTCAACAGCGGGCAGCGGCACCGAAGGACCATCAGTGGACGGCGGGGGCGTGGGACTACCAGCGGTCAGCGGGGGTGAGAGTCTACTTGCGGGAGGAAGGGTCGAGGGACTACCAGCGGGCGGTGCGGTCGAAGACCTATCCGCGGGAGGCGTAGACCTGCAGTGACGGCGAGGTGCCACGGGGATTCAGAATGTACAAGTAAGGACAAGCCTACTAAGACTACTGCAGGTTAATTGCCGAAGTATTAGAAATAAACTTATTCCGTTTTGGAACTTGGTCGATGTTTATAATCCAGATGTAATAATTGGGACGGAATCATGGCTTAGGGAAGACATAAATGACTCAGAAATTTTTAGGTCGGATTATAGAGTCTTCAGAAAGGATAGAAGTGAAAAGGGAGGGGGAGTGTTCGTTTGTACTAAGATAGAAATAAGTAGCAATCTTCTGTGGATACATGAGGAAGTTGAAATATTGAATGTTCAGATAAGAAATGGGCGGGAAACCTTAGATGTAATAGCATGTTACAGACCACCCAGTGAATTAAACAATTTAACTTTGCACAAACTAAATGAATATCTTAATACAGTATCAGAAGACCGAAACGTAGTAATTGCTGGAGATCTAAACCTCCCGAAAATTAACTGGAACGGGATTTCAGGTACAAATTCAGATGCACAGACCCTTGTTAATGAATTGATCTGGCGTAAAGATTTCACGCAGGTAGTAAATGGTCCGACGCGTGACAATGCCCTCTTAGATGTTTACCTACTAAGACCTGTCTCTCTCTTTGTCAACTCTGAAAGTCTTCATAAAATAAGTGATCACAATAGCGTCTTATTAGAAATCTTCTGGGAAAACACAGTAAATCCGAGGTCAAGTCCACTGTCTGTCTGGAATTTTAACAAAACCGATGTCCATGAATTACAAACGTTTCTACGACAAAAGCATGATGACTTTCTAAGGACTGAAGGAAATATGGAAAATGTGTGGCATAAATTTAAGAGTATAATTTTAGAGGCATTAGTAAAATGTGTACCTTCTGAAATAATTAAGAAAAATCCGGACCCAGAATATGACACTAATTATATTCGCTACTTAAAGAAAAAGACAAGGCGCGCATTTGGCAAACGTAAACGAAGCCATGAGCATTGGGAAAAATATGTCGAATTAATTAAGAAACTTGAGTGTGAAAAAAGGTTAGCTCAGGAAAATTTTCTAAAAACTATTTTAAAAGAAGATGAAAGTAACAATTGGAGACAGTTTTATAATTATGTACGCAGGAGAAAAGGAAAAAAACGAAGGAGTAATGCTTTTACGAAATCTGAACGGAGAAAGTATAACTGATGACAAAGAAAAGGCCGACTTATTAAATTCCTGTTTCATTTCGGTTTTCAATAATAATAATAATAATAATAATAATAATAATAATAATAATAATAATAATAATAATAATAATCCCTCTGATAGGAGTGGTTGTGTCACAGACCATGAATGTGAACCAAATTCGACTTTCAAAATAACTTCCAAAGGGGTTAGAGAGAGAATAACGAAATTAAAAAATCGGAAGTCTCGAGGACCAGATAGTATTGCTACAGAGATTCTTAAATTAGGTTCCGGGGCCATAATTCCATACTTAATGCGTATATTTCATGTTTCCATAAACAATGCAGCTACTCTCGGCTCCACAAGTAAAGAACCCTGGCCTCACACCACTTCTACACAGATGACAGTGATGGACAGGCCAGTTAGGGAAGTAGACTTGCTAAAACTTTCAGCTGTTGCCACGTTTGCGCTTGGCTTGATTCTTTAAATGTATTTTCTTTTGCAACTGGTTGGATTCTTTCAAAAATGGAAAAATTCACAACACAGCATTCTCGGCGGTCTCCTGGCGGTATCTTTGTCCACAGTTTCACTAATTGGGGGAGCGTGTCAGTCAGATTTATGGCTTCCTGAACCCAACCCTGCAACGAAGGTTCTTTACTTGTGAAACTAAGAGTATTCCATGTGACTGGAAATCAGCTACAGTGGTACCCATACATAAAGGTGGAAATAAATTAGATGTCGGAAACTACAGACCGATTAGCCTTACATCTGTCGTATGTAAAGTCATGGAGCATTTGATATCGGATTATATTCGTCATGTTCTAAATGCGAAAGACTGGTTTTACAACCGCCAACATGGTTTTAGGTAAGGCTTCTCATGTGATAGTCAAATTACGTCGCTGGTTCAGGATCTAGCTGAAGAGGTAGATAGAGGCGGAAGAATCGATGCAGTTGTGATTGATTTTTCGAAAGCATTTGATTTGGTGCCACATGACATATTAATAGATAAGTTAAGTAGGCTAGGAATAGATAAAAGAGTGGTGCTATGGATCCAAGAATTCTTAAACGGTAGAACCCAGAGAGTTAGAGTAGGTCATGAAATATCGGAAATTGGAAATATAATTTCAGGGGTGCCACAGGGCAGCGTTCTGGGTCCATTACTCTTTATAATATACGTAACTGACCTATGCCAGATTATTACATCAAATATGAGGCTATTTGCAGACGACTGCATTATCTATAGAAAGATTAGATATAATTTAGATGTAGATGCTATTCAAACAGACTTGAATAAAATTTATAACTGGGCGTTAAAGCATAGGATGAAAATAAATGGTTCTAAAAGTAAATCTATAACATTTTGTAAAATCCGAGAGGAAACTAGTCTTAATTACGAATTCAGTGGTGTTGTAATTTCGCAAGAACAATGTTGTAAATACCTAGGAGTGTATTTAAACTCCAAACTTTCTTGGGGAGATCATGTTGATAATGTTACGGGTAAAGCATGGAGGGCACTTCACTTTATTATGAGAATCTTGAGAAAGGCTAGCCCGAAATCGAGGGAAATAGCATATCTAACGTTAGTGCGACCGTTAATTGAATACGGAACTACATGTTGGGATCCCTATAGAATATACCAGATAAATTCCTTAGAAAGAATCCAGTATAGGGCAGCGAAATTTGTTAAAGGTAAAAGAGAAGATGGAAACGATACGATAAAAGAACTTAAATGGGAAACTTTGGAAAACAGACGTAGGAAAACTAGAATAACATCACTGTATAGAGCACATCTAGGTCAGAAAGCATGGGTAGACATAACGGCTCGGTTAGAAAAGCCAACGTACTATGGTAGGAACGATCATGATTTTAAAATCAAATGTAGGAAACAGAAAACAGATGTAGGTAAATTCTCATTTTTAAATAGAACTATAAATGATTGGAATGACCTACCTGCAGCGGTCTTTGAGAGCTGTCCTTCCTTAAGGAGATTCAAGAATAATTTAAAAAGTTGTATATAAAGTGAAAATTAAAATTAAGGTGACATTCAACATTTAATTTTTTTTTTAAGGTGACATGTATTTATCTAGGCTGACGAGTTTACTTCCTTGGTTTGAATTGTAAATTATTTAAAACTAGCGTGTAAGAGGGCCTTAGACTAGAAATGTTTAGTTTAAATGTAGTTCTGTTTATAAGTATGCATAAGGATGTAATTATTTGACTTATTTGAACTGTTGTATCTGTGAAGCGTGGTGAGTCAGTGAAGTTATGGTTTTACAGTGCAGTGAACAGTTCCGATCAGTGATAATTTATAGCGTCAATGAAATGTGTTCTATAGTGTCAGTGAAATGTGTTACAGAGTGTCAGTGAAATGTGTGCTAAAGTGTCAGTGAAATGCGTCATAGTGCCACTACAGGGAATGAGATGAGAGTAAAGTGAAAGACTATTGAAACTTATGTAGGACCTATAGATAATTATGTAGGTTGTATTGTAAAATTAGGTATTTTATTTTATGTTTTATTATTATTGTGTTAAATTGTATTGTGTATTATTATTGTATTGTGTGTAAAATTGTATATGTGTTGTAAAATTGTATTGTGTATTGTAAATTTTATTGTGCATTGGTTATCATTTTATTGTGTATTGTTAATATTGTATATACCACTGCCACCGGGTGCTTGCCCACTTGCAGTGTAAATAAATACATACATAGGTCACAAAGTATACAACGAGTGAAAATTTAACAAAAAGTTAAAGAACAGAATGCTAACATATTACAAAAAAAAAAAAAACAATAGCATAACAAAATCGACACTAAACAACATGTAAAATAATACCATAATATAAAAAAGAAAGTAAAATATAGATCAAAAGATTGGTATATAATAAAAGCAACTCAGTTATTATAAATAGTTAATAGGAAAACAGTAAGGAAGAATGCAAGAACTGCACTGTAATAAAATAATAACAAAGAAAAAAATGCGAAGGAAAATAAAAAACGAAACATACAGTATATATACACTACTGGTCAAAAGTTTTCGATCACCTATCACAACTATGGATTTGTGGTTAAAACAGGGATTTCGTTTTGAATATTCTATCATATCATAATGCTAAAGAGAGAGAATATTTATTTTCTTGGTCTGTTTGGTTTTTCCGACGTGTTTGTACATTGAAATAAAGTATATAGTTGTTTTCATAGCTGATCGAAAACCTTTGACCGGTAGTGTGTGTGTATATATGTATGTATGTATGTATGTATGTATGTATGTATGTATGTATGTATATAGTTGTGTTGGCAAGAGTGGGTGGAGAAATAATGATGCGGAAACTGATCAGAAAGAGAAAAAGGAATTGGTTGGGTCACTGGCTGAGAAGGATGCACTGGAAGGAATGGTGAACGGGAGAAGAGTACGTTGCAGAAGAAGATATCAGATGATATACGACATTAAGATATGTGGATCATATGCGCAAACTAGGAGGAAGGCATAAAATAGAAAAGATTGCAGAATGATGGGTTTGCAGTGAAAGACTTGCCCATGGGCAGAAGAACATTAATGTATGTGTATAATATTGTATGCATATAATGTATATATAAATATGTGTGTATGTATATATACAGGGTGTTTCAAAAATACGGGGCATAATTTCAGGTATGTATTTCCCACATGTAGGCAAACAAAATAGTTCATTACAACATGTGTCGGAAAATGCTTTATTTCCGAGTTATGGCCTTCACAACATTGAAATTCACCGGAACGTTTTTCTTTCCGCAGGTCGTTGCCGTCAAAGGAGACATTAAGAGGGCACTCTGACAGTTCATTCCGAGGCGAAGGTCACATTAATTGTTGTGTAGACGTTAGACTGTGCGACATGTATTCAAATCAAGAGCTGGCAGAGATACACTTCATGTACGGTAAGGCGGACGGCAATGCTGCGCTGGCTCGTCGTTTGTACCAGGAGAGGTACCCACAGCGACAATGTCCAGATCGGAAGTCATTTGTACGTCTCCATTACCGTCTGTGCGAGTATGGAAAATTTAACTCTCCTGGTTTGGGAAGGGGACGACCAAGATCTACAACTCCAGAAGTACAGGAGGAGATTCTGGAGGCTGTGAACATGACTCCTTCTATCAGCACACGAAGGGTAGCGTTGCAAGTCAATGTTCCTCATACGACTGTCTGGAGACTGTTGAAAGAGTAGCAATTGTATCCTTATCATTTGCAATGTGTACAGGCCCTGTCACCAGCAGAGTTTCGAGTTTGGGATCGTGTTCGCAGGTCAATGAGACATCGATGTGAGGTCTGTATTCAAGCAGGAGGTCGATATTTTGAACATCTTCTGTAATGACAACGACCTGCGGAAAGAAAAACGTTCCGGTGAATTTCAATGTTGTGAAGGCCATAACTCGGAAATGAAGCATTTCCGGACACATGTTGTAATGAACTATTTAGATTGTCCACATGTGGGAAATACATACCTGAAATTATCCTGTATTTTTAAACACCCTGTATATATATGCAATTTCAAAATTCAAATTTTAAGTGTCCACTAAATGCGTTTTTTTTTTTAGATCCAAAGAATTTAGTTTATCAAAAATGATACCATGGTTCGTTAACCACAATATATACATCTTATAGCAAAAATGTTATGTTCACTCATTCATTCAATCATAGTGTTCTGGCCGAGGACAGGTCTTTCACTGCAAACCCAGCATTCTCCAGTCTTTCCTATTTTCTACCTTCCTCATTGTCTCCTCATATGATTCATATATCTTAATGTTGTCTATCATTTCATATTTATTCTTCTCCCCTGAACTCTTCTCCGGTTCATCATTCCTTCCAGTGTATCCTTCAGAGGACACTTTCTTCTTAACAAGTGACCTAGCCAATTTCTTTTCTTCTTTCTGATCAGTTTCAGCATCATTCTTTCCTTATCCATTCTTTCCAACACAGCTTCGTTTGTTATTCTGTCTGTCCACTTCACACGCTCCATCCTTCTCCATATCCACATTTCAAATGCTTCTAGTCGCTTCTCTCCACTTTCCTCGTAATGTCCATGATTCTGCCCCATACAATGCTACACGCCACACAAAGCACTGTACTAGTCTGTTCCTTAGTCGTTTCTCCAGAAGTTCGCAGAAGATGCTTCTTTTTTCTATTAAAAGCTTCCTTGGCCATTGCTATCATCCTTTTGACTTCCTGGCAGCAATTCATATACTGCTTATACTACACCCCAAGTATTTGAAGCTGTCCACTTGCTCTGCTGTATCAGAACTTGCAAGTTTACCTTCTTTACTTTTCTTCCTACGACCATGGTCTTGTTCTTGTTGAGAATTATCTTTATTCCATATTAGAGTCATTCCACGTCAAATCGCACAGCAATAAAACACGACTTTCTCGGACATGGTCGAATTTTTTTTCATGAATTCCAGACATCAAATAAGAAGACCTGTATTTTTTTATTTTCACAATTATTAATTATTTGTGTAGTTATGAATATTTGAAATTACGCAAATTATGCGCGCACTGTTACATAAACTCGCTTGGAACTCTGTGTCTACATATAATTGAGATTTGCGGTTTGGCGCATTTGAAAGACGAAATACAACACTTTTTATTACTTTAGGTCTATCACAAATAAATTTAAAATTTAGCCTATTTTTTTAATCGTTTCTTTTTCAAAGCAAAATTACTATATTAAATAGCGAAGTTAAAAATCTGAAAAAATATACACTTGTTCGCTGATGTATCATCTGTAAACTACTGCATTTATAAATATGGGATCGGCACCCATACATTTGTAACAATTTATTTTCCGGAGGCATGCAAGCGCTCGCGATGCCCAGCTAATGAACTGCTTGCAGCCATAGGCTAGAAGGCTGCCCGTGGAAATTCCCCATTGCATCTGATGTCACCATACTAATCATCAAATGATTAATACCTTAAGGAACAGTATTCTGTTTATTCTGTAATATAGCCAAGCGTTTGATGATAGCAAGGCTGGGTAAGGCAGTAAACTTTATGGCAGTAAACAGATGGCAGGAGAGAAAAATAATCAGTTTGGGTTTGAATTTCGCGCAGTGACGTGACTTCTATACAACATGAGTGATGGAAAAGATCGCGTAATATATAACAAGTGTTTAAATCCATTTACCTTCCTAATCACGCTTTTAAAAAGAAAAGTACACTAAGACGCGTAAGTCGCGACTTATTGATAAAGCTGAATTTAAAGGAGTCTTTGAGTGTGCAAATATGTGATTTGTTCCGTAAAAATCAATCAATTTCCGCATAGGTCAGGTGAAATTATATGTGAAGCCGGTAGTTCTTGTGGTATTAATAAACATGAATCAAATGAAAGTGCGAACAGAAAAAGTGATTATCCCAGTACTTCTTCTAGCAATTCTATAGATACAGTGCTAGAAATCAGTAATATTGAGGAATTAAACAAGAGTTTGATGTCAATAGACTCCCCTGTCAAGAAAAGAAAGATACAACAAAACGATACCCCCGTGAAAAGTTTCAAAAGTAAAAGGCTCCCTAGCATGTTAAGTTTTTCATGTAGAAGATGCATCATCATCCATTCAAAAGTCAGCCATATTTTATTTTTGACGGAATGCAAAGAAAGGTACAATCTGAAAATTACATAGTTATTGCAGACTTTTCTGAAAATTATTCATTTGTAATACAAGATTCAATACAAGGTGTGCATTGGAACATATGCCAAGCCACAATACAATACAATTTTAATTTTACTTCCTACTTTATTTTATTTTATATTCTCTTATAGGCCTATTAATATTATATCTCAACTGTGACCGAACACGTCATTCGGTCTCAAATTTTGTTAATACTACTGCATCTCCTTTTTTATATTGATTGTATTATTTTATTTCTATTTCTCTTGTTTGTAATTATATTCTTTATTCTGTATATTTAAATAAATAAATAAATATATAAATAAATAAATAAATAAATAAATAAATAAATAAATAAATAAATAAATAAATAAATAAATAAATAAATAAATAAATAAATAAATAAATAAATAAATCCTTTCGTAGTATATTTCAAAGGAGATACAAAAATTCGTTACAAAAGTAATGTCATCTCAGAAACCATGAAACATGACACCGATCCCTTTCACTTTTTTCAATCCGAAGCAATCAATTTCTTAAAGCAAGAATTCAACGATATGAAAAAAATCATCTACTTTCCCAATGGATCAAGTTCACAATAAAAAAAAAAAGAATTTTAAAAATAATTGCTTACATGAAGACGATTATGGAATTAGTGCTGAATGACACTTCTTTGCAATGTCGCATGGTAAAGGTCCATGTGCTGGTATTGGAGATACTGTTAAAAGACTTGCCACGAGAGTTAGCCAATACAAGATCCTATAACACCAAAAAAAAAAAAAAAAAAAAAAACTGTTTGATTAGTCACAAAAAACATTTCTAACGTGTCATTTATATTTTGTCCATTCAATATGCACAAAAACCACACTGAAAATTTGCAGGCCAGATACCATAATTTAAAGCCAATAACTGGTACATTAAAATTATATTCTTTCATTCCGTTGTCAAAAACTGAAGATTTAGTAAAACAATTTTCTTTCAAGAAAGAAGGTAGGCGAATGAAAATTTAAAGTGTGAATGAAAAGAAACATTTGAAAAGCATAATGTATAATTATTTGAAGATATCTATAATAAGTAAATTAGCAGTGTTTCCTCGAGTAACTTGATCCGTACTGGGTGGAATGTTGCAGCGTTCAGTCAATTATCCAGCGCCGATAAACCTCTTAGCGCGCTTTAACGCTTCCCGTCCACTGCTGCTGCGCCGACCGCTGCACATTGTGTCGTAAGTAATTAAATTTCCATTAAACTATTGGAGATCCCATTCTGATTTTTTCTGGAATTATTAAGAATACTTCAGTGGACCTTGTAGGCATTTGTTTAGATTTTTAATAGGGCTATTTCACATTGATGTATATGTTTTAAAAATTGAATTCTAAAAAAATATTTGAAAAAAATATATGAAAATTAGTTAGTAAATATTTAATAAAAGATAGTACTTTAAGCTTTTAAATGCATTTTTCAAAAAAATTTTAACATCAATATCGTCAGAAATATGACACTTTAAATGTTGCATTGTGCGACATTTTTAACGAATTTTAACATGTAATATTTTAAAAACATGTGGACTTAGGAGAAAATAAAAATACACTTGTTGGTTTATGAGACCCATAGAGTTGGTAAAAAAAAATATAAACGCAATCAGAAATATGAAGGTCAAAATTTGTATAATTTTGTGCGATTTGACGTGGAATGACTCATTAACAGCTGTCATTTAGCTCCAGTAGTATATCCCTAAGTATTATCTCCTCTTCTGCTAAAATCGCCACATAATCAGCAAACCTTATGCACTTTCTTCTTCTTCCTCCTACTAATTTCATGTTCCTAGCATCAAAATTATGAGAGCCTTTACATTTTGGACATGACGAAGTGTGCTAAAATAGTTCAGGAAACTTCTTTTAAATTTTGCATGGCATTCAAATTCAAGGATGCAGCCATTTAAATATGGCGTAATCGCTCTGCATCCAAGCGCCGCACAGCAATGAAACTTTGTTAACATATAAATAATGGATTACTGATGCTTTTTTTCACGAAAAAACGGAGAGCGATTTTATACTGAAAAGGACCAAAATTTCACCCTTGTTCCCCCTCTTAAGATATCATTTTTATGAAGATGAAAAGTTATTTACAAAAAAGTAATGTGTTCTCTGGTTTCTAATGGTTGTAGTTTTACACTGCATATTGTTGACGATAGCTAACCTGTAATATGTGGATGGTTCAATGTGATCTGCTTTTATATGCCAGTGCCGTGCATTCACAAATAGTGTGGAACAACTCGAAGAGTCGTTAAACCGAACACTGAGGTAGCACACTGTAGCCTTAATTGCGTGAACAGGCATCTAACTGCTAATTACTAAGCTTTGGACCATTGATGATCAACTCAGGTGCTCTTACGAAGCAGTGAGATCGTCCGCGAGGAAGCATGGACATGAATTCAAAGACGCTGGATGGATGGATGGAAGGAGACACGCCATGCGGTAACTTGAAGAAAGGACGGAGCAATATATTGGACATGGGGCTAAACAGACTGTAGAAGTGGAGTCTAAATGGTCACTCGCTTGATTTTCAATTCACATTAAGAGCATTATATTTTCAGTAGCTTTCGTGTACCATACACGAGGGGTCCACTGCAAGAGGGAGCTATGTCACAAAATGATGAAAATTGAGAATTCATGTGTTTAGGCAGCTCCTATCATCTTATTCCTTTCCCTAAACTATATAGATGTGACTTTGCTGCAGTCAGTGCTAGAGCACTCTGACTAAATCTAGAAATTCCTTTCTCTAAAGGTTACCAGTGCAAGGGGGAGCTATGCCTCAGTAGTTCACTTATTCTTACTTTTGAATTTGACCTACATCTTATGTCTTTTAAAAAAGCGAATAGAAGCATTTGAAAAGTGGATACAGAGAAGATTGAAGCGTGTGAAGTGGGCAGACAGAATACGAAATTGAAGCTGTGTTGGAAAGAGTGGGTGAAGAAAGAATGATGCCGAAACTGATCAGGAAGAGGGAAAGGAATTGGTTGGATCACTGGCTGAAAAGAAACTGACTACTGAAGGATTTACTGGAAGGAATGGTGAACGGGAGAATAGTTCGGGGTGGAAGAAGATATCAGATGATAGATGACATTAAGATATATGGATCATATGAGACAATGAGGAAGACAGAAAATAGGAAAAATTGGAGAAAGCTTTGGCAGAACATTGAATGAATGAATGAATGAATGAATGAATGAATGAATGAATGAATGAATGAATGAATGAATGAATGAATGAATAAATGAATGAATAATGAATGAATGAATGAATTAATTAATTAATTAATTAAGTAATTAATTTTAAATGTAAGTAAAGTGATTAAATGCTGTTTAAAATAATTATATGTAATATTTATTGTATTAAACTATGCAAATAAAGTGCTGCATTAAATATAGATATGAATAAAATTTTTTTCTTTTTTATTTAACTGTTAGTAATTGTTATGTGAATCATCTATATTCAAAACGCCCTGAAGATCATTTTGTTTATAATTGAGTTATGTCTACATATCCCTTGCAAAGAATTAATTCTAATTATATATATTCAAAGTAAACGGTTTGTTAAAAATCAATGTGAGGTTGAAAATCCCCTCATTTGCCACCAGTTACTGTCAAAATTCTCTAATTTTTTAAAGTGGATATAGGGGATTTTGAACTATATGATTCCTAAGTACAGAAACCATCATTCTAGGCGAGATAATGCAAATAAAACGTACATAATCAGTGTGAAGTCCATTGCTGAGGTGTATTGTCTGTGTGAAAGAATATCATAACTCAGGAATCACTTCCATTAAATACGATATGTATGCCAAAGTTTTCGAATCTGAAATATATGTTTTAAGTTACCTCATTCGGAGATCATATGTAAAACTTGTGACAAATGGCAGGCTACTGAAAGTGATGACATACCTCTTGAAGTAACGTATCATCAAAGAAAATCTGATAAAGAATTTGTCAAGATGAAATAATTGATCTCAGATTGTTCAAGTAGAGACTGTGACTATTATCTTTTCACATATGGCCTGCGACAAACCTTACCAACACCGCGGATTCCAACCGAAACAATATTCTACCAGAGGCAGTTGTGGATATACGACCTTGGTTTACACATATGCAATACAAATCAGGGAATAATGTTCATGTATCCTGAAAAGACTGCATCTCGGGGATTCTGTGAAATTGCTTCATGTTTGTTCAAAGTTCTCAGTGATCCAGCAAATGTACCAGTAATGAACAAAATCGGACTGATTTTTTTCCCTAGTCAGAACAAAAACAATATTGTGCTTAATCAGAATGTCCAGGTTAACATAGCCATTCAACGTCATTACAACGGACTCCGAAGACTTCAAAGACTTTCAAGTATTGAACAAACAGATTGTCAAAAATAATTACGCTGAAGATAGATATAAATTTGAAATCAGGGACGTTGCTGCTGCTAAAGTAAATAAAATATCTAGCGAACTTTTCATCAAATACATTCTGACTTCGAAAACTGGTACATGACGAATTTTAAAGATGCCAGAACGGTGAATCCAAGAACAAGAAAAGACCTGCAGTGGATCGTCTATTTCTTGCATGCTGCCTTCAAGATCTCTCCATACTCCCGAGGGACGTACTGTAGCCCCTCATAAATTGAAGGACCTCGTTTCTATGTTACCATATACTCCATCAGTGCACCACAATGTTTATAAGAACTTAAAATCAAGCTCTTCTAAAGACAGTGCATCCACTGCAGATCATGTTGAGATTTAAGGCCTTGCAATATTTTGAAGTTAAACTATTTTAAATTACATATAAAACTAAAATATTGTAATTTTGCATAATAGTATTAGTCATTTCATGCTTCTGAACACTTGCTAATGTTGACATTGAATAACTGAAGGATATATTTAATTCAGGGGCAAATTAAAATATAGGTTTAATACTTGTACTTCCATCTTTATATATTTATGTATGGTTGAAGTTTGTTTGACGTCATACAAAATTTTGTCCAATATTCTTTTGAGAAGATTAACTCCGTACGTAGATGAAATTATTGGGGATCATCAGTGCTGTTTTCGGCGTAATAGATCGACTATTGATCAGATTTTTTGTATTAGACAGATAATAGAGAAAAAATGGGAGTATAAGGGTACAGTACATCAGTTATTCATAGATTTCAAAAAGGCATATGACTCGGTTAAGAGGGAAGTATTATATGATATTCTTATTGAATTTGGTATTCCCAAGAAACTAGTTCGATTAATTAAAATGTGTCTCAGTGAAACGTACAGCAGAGTCCGTATAGGTCAGCTTCTATCTGATGCTTTTCCAATTCACTGCGGGCTAAAGCAGGGAGATGCACTATCACCTTTACTTTTTAACTTCGCTCTAGAATATGCCATTAGGAAAGTTCAGGAAAAACAGGCAGGGTTTGGAATTGAACGGGTTACATCAGCTTCTTGTCTATGAAGATGACGTCAATATGTTAGGAGAAAATACACAAACGATTAGGGAAAACACGGAAATTTTACTTGAAGCAAGTAAAGCGATCGATTTGGAAGTAAATCCCGAAAAGACAAAGTATATGATTATGTCTCGTGACCAGAATATTGTACGAAATGGAAATATAAAAATTGGAGATTTATCCTTCGAAGAGGTGGAAAAATTCAAATACCTTGGAGCAACAGTAACAAATATAAATGACACTCGGGAGGAAATTAAACGCAGAATAAATATGGGAAATGCGTGTTATTATTCGGTTGAGAAGCTCTTATCATCCAGTCTGCTGTCCAAAAATCTGAAAGTTAGAATTTATAAAACAGTTATATTACCAGTTGTTCTGTATGGTTGTGAAACGTGGACTCTCACTCTGAGAGAGGAACATAGGTTAAGGGTGTTTGAGAATAAGGTGCTTAGGAAAATATTTGGGGCTAAGCGGGATGAAGTTACAGGATAATGGAGAAAGTTACACAACACAGAACTGCACGCATTGTATTCTTCACCTAACATAATTAGGAACTTGAAATCCAGACGTTTGAGATGGGTAGGGCATGTAGCACGTATGAGCGAATCCAGAAATGCATATAGAGTGTTAGTTGGGAGACCGGAGGGAAAAAGACCCTTAGGGAGGCCGAGACGTAGATGGGAGGATAATATAAAAATGGATTTGAGGGAGGTGGGGTGTGATGATAGAGACTGGATTAATCTTGCACAGGATAGGGACCAATGGCGGGCTTATGTAAGGGCGGCAATGAACCTTCGGGTTCCTTAAAAGCCATTTGTATGTAAGTATGAAGTTTGTTAGTGTTTCTGATCCTATAATTTGTTTAATAAATATTTTCTTAGATTTCTAAATTGGTTATGATTAGTTAAAAAATAAAATTATTGCCTTAATCCTTAAAATATTCCTGATACGGCCCCATTTTGTAAAAGTCTTATTCTCTTTCTATATGGCTGATGTGGCATAGTTCCTTCTTGCAATGGACCCCTCAATTGTGGTAAACCACGACGTGAATGAATGTAACCTCTCTGATGATTAGTATTACAACAGATAGAGCACGTATTTTATTTTTTTTTCGTTTATTCTCCCAACAACAGGAATAATTTCCACTTACAGTTAGGACAGTTATGCCAAATTGTGCTGAATAATACAAAACAAAATACACACACTCATTAAGCCTGAGGATAAAGAAAAATAGTAGGCTTGCATAAAATTACAAATTATAATACAGTATATCTAAATATTTATCAAATGGCGTGTACAGAAGTTGATGAAGCAATTTTGTATGGACTATCATGTAATGATAAGCCAAAATTCAGAGATTTATTTTTAAAGAGATAGGAAATTAAAAATGTTACAAATTTTAATTAAAGGTGATAGTTTAAGACCGGTACTGTTGATTGGAAAGTGTAAATATGCAGTAATTATATTGTTTTAATTTACTATTTCTGTATTAAAATTAACAAGATGTAACACAGGCCTGCGACGAAGAAACGTTTTCGAAAATATCAACTATTTCTTACGTATTTTTTGTGTGCTAAAACAGAAGGTACACTTAAAATGCCGTATCATCCACAGTTGTTCCACAAAATTTTAATTAACGTTTGTATGGTATTGATATACAAATTGAGGATCTAGCAGTTTACAGCATTAATACAACAGTGCTCCTAGTGGTGATTCTTTTTATTAATAGCTTGTTAGTGGTCATTGCAAAAAAAGTTCTAGAAGGCTGTGTCATGTTGTAACCTCGAATCTTGTTCTTCATATTGCAGTGCGTTGTGAAACATGGATATACATTTTGTTATATTTGTGATAAGTTCAGCTGTATGAACTCCTCATATAAATTTTGTTATATTTGTGATAAGTTTATGGTTGAAAAACATGACAGAATTATTAAGTTCAATAACATTATTTTCACTTAGCTAAAATTGCCAATAAAAAATTTTGAAAAATTATACGTGATGGAGAAAAATTGATCTCAGTTTTGGATTCAGCACTCCATAGAATAGCGAATTTAGTATACATTCCTAAAACATTTTTATGAAACTTAATTTCACAGACATGTGTAATTATGCGGCAAACAATTTTATATCAGAATAATTGTTGCATAGCAATCTTCTGCCAATTAAGTTTGGGCTACATAATGAATTTTTTTAAATAATTGATTATAAGAAGTGTTATTAATTAAAGCACATCTACCATATTTTCTTAAAATATGTAATAACGAAGGAAACGCTTCAGAATTTGTTTCTACATAAGCAACCATGAGTGATACATGCTATTTTTCGAGTCAAATAATGAAAGGTTAATTGTGGAAAATGTAGTTGGAATGAAGTGGAAAAGAGGAGAACTCTGAAAATAGTCTCACAATCTTGGCGTTTTTCGCCACAAATATATCGTGGGCTTACAAGGAAAAGGTATTAAGTCCAAAAATGCTAAAAATAGATATTAATGGTAACAAGTAAAACAAATTGTGCTTTGTCTACTAGGAAAACGAATTACGTCTTAACTCTTACAGTTCCTTAGTAATGAAACCTTCACAAATTATTTAGTCCACTGCAAACAAAATGTTGACAGGAAAAGAATATTAAGTGCACTTAATACCTTTTACATGTACACCTCAATATCACTTTCAGAATATCTGTACAGGCAGAATGATTTTAGCTCATAACCTGATCAGGCACAGAGTGATCTATGCTAGTGATTAACATTGATTGCATATGTTTTTCTCATAAACATAAACAATTATACAGGAGGAAGGAAATTATTGCAGCTAGCTTTGCAGAAAAATGCTGAAGTGATTGCTAGTATGTGACTCTTCTTAAAATATACATGATATACCAAACAAATAAATACTGTAATTACTTTAACATTTTGAGGTGAAGTTGCTATTTTTATGCTGCACCTAATCATTTTTTATCTTGTTTTGGGATCCAGTAGGTTCATTATTAAAACTATTTACATAACATATTATAACATTAAAAAATACCAAAACAATAAATTCTACACGTAAATCACCTAATAACAAGGTAGTAAATATTAAAACTTTTACTGTGATATTCCATTGCTTATTAAAAATATTTGATTAATAAATTAAATTTGATATGATCTGTCAATAGAACTGTTAGAAGAGTGTAACCAAAAGTATGGACCGTAGTTGAGAGTGGACGTGTTTTCTTGTGCTGCTCCCAGTATTCCAGCGAAATCTTTTACAATGGGGGGACCAAAAAATAACCGTAAAGTGGAAAGTGAAAGCGGAAATGAAGTGAGTGGAGACAGCAAAGTAATATCTACTCTAAAACAAATGTTTGATGAGTTTAAATCAAGTATACAATTGGAGATAAGTGCATTACAGCAATCAGTTCAGTTCATGTCAAACAAGTTTGATGCATTTAGCGAAGAGCTGTGTAAGACGAAAGAAGATCTGAAAACAACACAGGGGCAAGTGCATGATCTAAAAAAGGAAAATGAACTCTTGTGGAAACAAATAAATGAACTCCAGCAGTACACGCGTAGAGACAATCTACTGGTGTTTGGGATTCCGGAAACTCCGGAAGAATCCGTTCCTATGATTGTCCAAAATATTTCGGAAGTCATCGGAGGACCGGAGCTTGTCGCTGACTTAAGTGTTGTACATAGGCTACCTGCAAAACCCGGCAAGACGAAGCCTATTGTCGTCAGATTCAACAAAAGAATTAGTCGAGACACATGGGTCCAGAAATTCAAGTTAGAAGCGAGGAAACACCCAGAAGGCCCAGGAATTCCGCTACAAAGGATCAACCCTTTGCTACCTGATGGGAGGCTGACTGCTGGTGAACATTTGACAATTGCCACCCGTGACCTACTAAACAAAACAAGAGAGGCAGCTAATCAGAAAGGGTACCGTTTTGTATGGACGAGAGATTGCAAGGTATTTATTCGTAAGGATGAAACGAGCCCTGCTTATAAGATAAATTCTTTCCAAGACCTAATTACATTGTAATTGTCTTACTGTCTGATTTTTGTTATCCTTTTTAATGTTAATATTTCTAAACAATGGATTGTCTAATAAATGAGCTAAATTATTATTCCGCTAATAATAACACTCGCACAGCAGTTTTGGAAGACTTTAACTCTTGCAACAGTTACATTGGTAACAATTTACACGATTTTAAATTATTTCACTTAAATATACGCAGCTTAAATAAACATTTCCTGGAATTCTGTGCCACTATGCAAAATTTTAATAATCCTTTCGACTTCATTATATTGACGGAGGCTTGGTTAAATCATGACTCTGGCTATGATTTACCAGGTTATAAAAAGTTTGTCAAAACGAATAAATATAATAAATGCGATAGTTTAGTTGTCTACTGCAAAAATAATATTGATGTCACAATAGTACATGTAGATATCCCACAATGTAATTCTATTCATCTTAATTTTATATGTAATAATACTCCATTCTCCATTGTGGCGATATATAGATCCCCAAACAATTGTATAAATGAATTTTTAGACAATTTTGAACTATTTTTGTTTAATTCTAAAGACACAAGCAATCAAATCATTGTTGGAGACATTAACATACAAATTCTAGAAGACAAATTAGACAGTACTGGCAATAGGTACATGAATATCTTACACGAATATGGTTTTGTCAAATTTTTACACTCTATCACTCGGCCTGATTCTAAGTCTTGCCTTGATCACATATTTTTTAAAACAAAGAGTAACTGGAAATTTGTACCTGCTGTTTTGTGTAGTGCTATTACCGACCACTATGCAGTTATTGCATTATTCGAAATTGGAATTAAAAACTCTAATACATCTCAGTATCCTCTCCATATAAAAAGAAACATAAATTACAATAAGCTAATTTCGCTTATAGAAAAAGAAAATTGGGATTCCGTGCTTAGCTGTGAAAATGCTGAATTGTGCTTTCAAGTATTCCAAAATTTAATATCTAATTATATAGACATAAGCACAGATGTATCTTACTTTAAAGTATCTTCTAAATTAAGAAAAATAAAACCCTGGATCACCACAGGTATCATTAAGTCAATCCGTATAAGAGACAAATTAGCCAGAAATATTAGAAAAGAACCTGATAATATAAATCTAATAAATTATTACAAAAAATACAGAAATACTTTAACTCTTATTATAAGAAACATGAAAACTCAGTATTATCAATCTCAATTTCAGAAGTATCGAAATAATCCTAGGAAATTTTGGCAAACTATTAATGAAGCCACAGACGTAAATGTGAACCAAAATAGTATCATATCAGAGATTTTAAATGAAGAGGGAGAAATATTTAAAAACAAAAAAGACATAGCTAATGAATTTAATAAATATTTCTCAAAAGTAGGACATAGCATTGCATCGAACATCAACAAATCGGCATTTAACACGAAAAATTATTGCAGTGGCCATAATAAGCACGCATCTTCCTCCATGTTTTTATCACCAGTAACCGAAGAAGAAATTTATAATATTGTTAAATCCTTAAAAAATAATGTCTCACCGGGAATCGACAAAATTACAAATAACACATTAAAGATTATCATTAAACATATATTAAAACCGCTTGTTTATGTATTCAATCTATGTCTCACCCAAGGAGTTTTCCCAGAATCTCTGAAAAATGCTGTAGTTGTACCGGTCCATAAGTCAGGGGAAAGAAAAAGTCTGAATAACTATAGACCTATATCCTTGCTCTCTAGCTTCTCAAAGATATTAGAAAAATGTTTAAAAAACAGATTAGTAAATTACTTAGAGAAAAATGAAATTCTCTCCAAACATCAGTATGGCTTCAGAAATAAATTATCTACGGATGACGCAATTATTGAAGTCACTGGTAAAATTATGCAGGAGTTGGATAACGGTTCTAAATGTTTAGGGATTTTCTTAGATTTAAGGAAAGCTTTTGACACGGTGAACCATCGTTTACTTCTGGACAAATTATTTGATATAGGAGTCAGGGGTATTGCGCATAAGTTATTTCAATCATACTTAAACAAAAGAACTCAGGTAACCAAAATTGATGATAATATCAGTGAAAATGTAAATATTGATATAGGTGTCCCTCAGGGAACAATTTTAGGTCCTATTCTATTTTTAATATATATTAATGATTTATTAAACATTGATTTGAAAGTACATAATGGCTCCTGTTATTCTTACGCTGATGATACGGTGGTGATTTTCAGTGGTTTAACTTGGGAGGACACTTATAAACATGCCAATGTAGGTATAAATTTTATCAAAAACTGGCTTGATGCAAATTTGCTATCTCTAAATATAACTAAAACTACTTTGGTGCCATTTTCTTTAACAGTCTCTGGATTGAACAAATTGAAATCACTTTCTCATTTAAAATTAATAATCCACAACTCATTTTGTAAACTCTCTACAACCTGTAAATGCCCTTGCCTGAAAGAATCTGTAGATGTGAAATACCTGGGAATTATTGTTGATCAGCACTTGAAATGGGATAGACAAATCACCTTTTTATGTAACAGAATACGTAAAACAATTTACAAATTTGTAAACCTTCGCCATTACTTGCCTACTCACGTATTACGTTTGGTTTATTTGGCTCTAGTTGAATCTGTTATCCAATATGGTATAATTGGATGGGGAGGCATTACAAAAACTGCTCTTTTTCCTCTAATTATGTTGCAAAAACGTATAATCAAAATTTGTTTGAAAAGGCGACTGGATTATCCAACAAATTTGATCCATTCTGAATTGAATGTTTTTAGAATTGACCAAATTTATGAATACTCTTTAATGAAATTCTATCATAAAAATAGAACGAAATTTGTAGCTCAGCCACATGCTCATAATACGAGACGAAATGAAATTCTTAAATTAGTTGAACCTAAATATTTCACATCTGCTGCTTTACTACACAGTACAAATTATGGTCCACGGCTATATAATTCGATAATAAAATTTCATCCAGAATCGACTACTTTAAGCAATGAAATTTTCAGATCCAGAATTAAAAAATTTATATGACAGACTTCCCTGTATATATATTATGTACCATGTATTGTAAAACAAGTTTATTTCTATCCTAAGTGTATTTTTCTATTTTATCTTGGTTACTATGTCAACATGACCTGCACTAATTATACTACTAATAATAATTTAATATTAATCCATCAATCTAAACATCGTCTCTTTTTTCACTCAGTTATTATTAGTATTATTATTTACTAATTTTATTACAATCTTTATGTGAGCTTTTTTCTTAAGTATTTTGTCTACAAAGTATGTGTATCTATGTAACGGAACTGTCCCCGAACACGAGCTTTGCTCTTTCGGGGTATTTTAATGTAACGTTTTTATGTATATGTTATTATTAAATAAATAAATAAATAAATAAAAATAAAATCGTCTAGAAAGAGTGGAACTGTAGATAGGTGAAATAAATTAAATAATACATAACATTTAAAATAAACATGATGATTTAATTTATTATAACAAAAGTTATTATTCAGGATGCAATAAATAAAATTATCATATACCATCAGTTATCAGCCTCTGTGTTTGGAAGCAGTCAGAATTGCCTTGCTCCTGGTACACAGTGTTTCCAGAAAAAAAATATTATTCGTAAACTCTGAACCTTCTCTTTGAAAGATATACTTCAACCTACAGCAGGTGGCAAAACTGTTGTGAAAAGAATTGTTTTATTATTGGGTTATTTTACGACGCTGTATCAACATCTAGGTTATTTAGCGTCTGAATGATATGAAGGTGATAATGCCGGTGAAATGAGTCCGGGATCCAGCACCGAAAGTTACCTAGCATTTGCTCGTATTGGGTTGAGGGAAAACCCCGGAAAAAACCTCAACCAGGTAACTTACCCCGACCGGGATTCGAACCCGGGCCACCTGGTTTCGCAGCCAGACGCGCTGACCGTTACTCCACAGGTGTGGACTTGTGAAAAGAAAAGATGATTGTTAATTGGCTCAAAGTAAAGTCTTTCAATTACACGAAAGGAACATCTTGGGTTCTGCAATATAAGTGTGAGTATTCTGATGAATATAGAGCAGTCAATATTCGTGCAGAGGGACGATCATTTGTTTGTCCAAAACAAGAGCTAGCAGAATATTCAAATTCGTTGCCAATAAGCTTAGCAAAGAAGAATAATCTTCTAAAAGTTTGTCGAGCAAGTATCACTCCTAAACAGTTGCATGACTGGTACAACACTCTTCTAACATGCGACACTGCAGTTGACAAGGTTCCAGTACCTGCTGTGGATGACAGTGGAAATGATAAGTGATGATTCTGAAGATGACTTTTAGGGAGCTTGTGACTCAATCTCTGAAAAAAGATCGATCATTTAACGCACTCTTAAGGGAACCGGGTCAAAAATCCGATTTTTTTATATTGTATTTAAAAAAAGTATAAAACTCGCTCTTTAAAGCAATGTATTGTTGGGAGGGGTATCTCTGGCGCTGCATGTAATTCATAGATCCTTATTTTTTTTTAAATGCAGTTTTCTGTAAGTTAATATTTTTCAAACTTGAGTGCATTTTTCTCTGAAACTACTGAATCAATTTACATATAATTTTTATAGTGTTTTCTGCAGCCTGTGTTCTACAAAGTAGACCTACAGGTTTAAGAATATCACACACATAACACGAAGAAAAAAAAAATATATGCATTGAAAAAATGGCAAAAATTGTTAATCAAATTTCAATATTTTTCCGGTTTCACTAAGAGTGAAATACTTAACTAGAATTTTGCTCTAGAATTTACAATATACATTACTTGATAACTTAAAAAATAAAAGCTATATGAGTGAAGATTGTAGCAAGTAATGTGCACCTGAAGATTGTGGTACATTTAGGAAACTGGGAAAACTGATTAACAGTCAGGGCCTTATTTTGCATTTGGATACGAAACTAATTAGCTGTGTTTTGTACCACCGAATTCAGAATGATTAGTTGTATAACCATAGATATTTTTATTTCACTCTAAACACTAAAAACCTAGAAATATTGAACTCAACTTTTATACTGAAATCCTTTAATCACAATGGCATCACTACCCACTCCCCTTAATATCATGAAGATCAAAATCAGTGAATATAATTATAGTTTCATTCAATTCAGCCCTAGTTGTGTTAAAACAATACTACAGTCAGCAAAATATGCTAATATGTAGCTTAATACATGTATTATTTAACAAGAAAGAGTAAATGCGTTTAAATGCAAAACCAGATTTTTCATTAACATTCAAACTTTCAAGTTGATTAATCTCAATACTATCTTTTTGGACTTAAAACCTTTTCTTTATAAGCTCTCGATATATCCGCCTACGCCAAGGTTTGAATTTGGGTCCGCGGTCATCGTAAGACAGCGCTCCGGCAATAAGTCGAGCAAAGCGGCTGTCCTTTGTTGCCAAATAGGCCAAAGTATATATTTTTATTCGAACACATTAGTAGGAATTTCTTCGTTGATCGTTATCACAATGAACTATCACTCCCATCATCGTTATCATCATCATCGTCGTTGTTGCTTATTTTTCCTCCTCCTCCTCCTCCTCCTCCTCCTCCTCCTCCTCCTCCTTCTTCTTCTTCTTCTTCTTCTTCCTCTTCTTCTTTTTATGCCACTTTTTGTTTCATCTACTCCCCTTTTCTTCTTTCTCACCACCACCACCACCACTACCACCACCACCACTACCACCACCACCACCACCATCATTATCTCTATTAAGTACTATCCCCATCTCTCGTTAGCTCTATAAGCAGTATAATCATAATCACTTCTTCCTTCCATCACAATCACAACCACTGTCAGGTCAGATTTCACCGATTCCGTATTCTTTCTACTTCAAAAAAGTCGCATTATATAAATTACCTGTGAGAAAACTACAAGTAGAACAATATGGTAAATATTCAATGTGCATTTCTACCCGTTTGCTTGGTGTTGTTTAAAATCCAATGCGGATATTGTTAGATTATGTCTTCATTTCTCTTCTATTCACAAGATCCTAAAGTTAGAATCCCGAGGCTCCTAATTGCTTCTATGGTCTCCACGGAGAGACGATGAATAGGTCTCTTCTCTCGGCGTTGAATACATCCCCTGTAATCCTGGTGCAGATTGAACGCAGGCCCTTTTTGTCAATAAGGCTAGGTTTTGAGGTTGGGGAGGCATTCTCTGTAACTCTATAAGAGATAAGGATTTCGCTGCACACAAGAAAGCTCTGCGCTTCGCTGCACATATCAAACGATACATCACAGAGGAGGTGTGACGTCACAGCTCTGCTCGCTGTGCTCCCGTTTCATTCAACATTATAAAATTATATCTCAGGTTAGGAATCTTGCTCTACACATACGTTGTAAAAGATGACGGCTTATTAGCTATCTCTATAACTTGAATGAATGAATGAATGAATGAATGAATGAATGAATGAATGAATGAATGAATGAATGAATGAATGAATGAATGAATGAAGTGCATTTATTGATACACAATTATACAAACTCATGTACACAAGATCCTTCGCACGAGCCCGTACGGCCATTCGTTCTATAACTATGCACAGTTTGAATTTTCAAAGAAAACAAAAAGTAATACTACTAATAATAAAAAAGTAAAACAACAGTTATTATTATTATTATTACTTCCGTTATCATTAATTATCACAGTTGCAACTAATCTAACTTCAAACCAAATTTCACAAAATAATAATAATAATAATAATAATAAAATAAATGTAAGATATGAAAGAAAAAAAACACAGTGAAAGATATAGATATAAATATATATATATATATATATATATATATATATATATATATATATAAACAATTCAATTCAATTCCTTATTGAAACTGCAATAAATAATCCAAATAATAAATATGAAGATAATACATGAAAAACATAGATACACGCAATTAAAACTAACACGCACAATAAATACAAAAAGAACATTATCACCTAATAACCTCGTCATCAGTGATGTTAGTACTCTCTTTTTAGTTGATTATTTAATTACGGTGTATCAACTGCAATACTAAGTTATTTAGCGTCGATGGGATTGGTGATAGCGAGTTGGTATTTGGCGAGATGAGGCCTAGGATTCCCCATAGATTTCCTGACTTTTGCCTTACGGTTGGGGAAACCTCGGAAAAATCCCAGCGAGGTAATCAGCCCAAGCGGGAATCGAACCCACGTCCGAGCGCAACTCTGGATCAGAAGGCAAGCGCCTCAGTCGACTGAGCTACGCCGGCGGTTGTGATTTACGATCGCTTTGTTTGAGATTATGGTCAGTTTTTAAGTTGCAAGGAATTTTTCCAACATTAACTCCACTTCCGTTTCTCTCTGTAATTCTACAACATTTTTATCTTATTATTAACCATAATCTTTTACCTCGAGTACTGTTCTCTTTGTGATCTATGCATATTTTATCTTTTCCTACTCTTTCATATTCTCTTCCATCTTCTACATCTATTCGACCTTCTGTTCCTCCTCTATCTTTCAACATCTTTCAATCCTCATTCACATTTTTAATTTTCTTCAATCTTCCCAATTTTTTCTTTTCTGACTCCTCACTTTCGTCTAAGTTTTCAGTTCTTAAATTTCCTCCTCTTCTTCTCTTTTCTATTCCAATCTCCGTGTTTTAATTTTTTCCATTATCTCTTCTTATCGTTCGCCTCGTTTTATTGTATACTTTCTCTTCCTCATTTTATATTTATCTAATTCGTCTTCCTCTTCAACTTTTTTCCACCTCCTCTTCCTTCTTGTTCATCACTTACTCCTTTCTTTATTAACAATCTTTCCTATTTTCATTTGGTTATTTAACGACGCAGTACCAACTATTAGGTTATCTAGCGTCGATGGAATTGATGGTAGCGGGATGAGGCCAAGGATTCGCCATATATTACCTGACATTCGCTTTACAGTTGGGGAAACCTAAAAAAAACAACCAGGTAATAAGCCCAAGCGAGAATCAAACCCACTCCCAAGCGCAACTCTGGATCAGCAGACAAAAGCGCAACGACTTAAGCTACGCAGTGGCCACTATCTGTTCCTACTCTCCTTGTTTACCCCCCCTCTTCAATTACCCTTATTCACTTCTTCCTCTTCTCTTTACTCAAACAGCAAGAACCCATAGGCTGCAGTACACGTAAGTGGAGAGAAAATATTCACAAAACTACGCTTTAAGAAATAATCTCAACGTTGAAATATCTGAAGAACTGGACATGAAGGAAAGATAGTGGGGTTTAAAAAGGGCGCGTCAGCTACTATGGCTATTTGTGCCCTTATCTATAATTATTCATAAAACAAAAACGAAATAATGCAATAATCAGAGTGCTAAAAGATCTAAAAAGCGTTGTTATGGTGACATGAAAGTCAGATATTTGTTACACTCACATTACTAAAATCGAAAATTTGGCGCTTTATCTGCGAGCGTCATCAGTAACCAATAAGAATGAGCCTAACAACGTGTACCGTTAAAACCCTATAAACAACATTGCTTTTTTATTTTTACTTGGTTATTTAACGACGCTGCATCAACTACGAGGTTTTTAGCATCGATGGAATTGGTGATAGTGAGATGATAATTGGCCAGATGAGGCCGAGGATACGCCATAGATTATCTGACATTTGTTTTAACATTAGGAAAAGTCTCGGAAAAAACCCAACCATGTAATTAGCTCATAGCGGGAATCGAACCCGTGCCGAAGCGCAACTCCGGATCGGGAGGCAAGCGCCTTAGCCGACTGAGCTACGCCGGTGGCTTTCTGATTTGGAAGTGAATAGTAATGCAAGAACGTCATTTTGAAAAACGTTTATTAGTACATTAGATTCGACCCAATATTGAAATCAGCTACCGCCGTAGCTCTGTAGGCTAAGGCGCGGCTAAGGGGCTTGCCTGCCGATCCGAAGTCGCGTTCGGGCGCGGGTTCGAGTCCCGCTTGGTTTGGTTACCTGGTCGGGATTTTTCCGAGGTTTCCCCAATCGTAAGACAAATATCAGGTTATCTATGACGAATCTTTGGCCACATTTCCCCAAATAGCATCTCGCTATCACCAATTCCTTCGACGCTAAATAACCTCGTGTTGATACAGCGTCGTTAAATGACCAAGTTATATATATATATATATATATATATATATATATATATTGAAATGAAATTTATATTTTTCAACACAATAAGGCGCTGAATATAAACAAAAATTAAAAAAAAAATTAAGAGTAGCGCATTAAATGTAGTAGAATGCCGTTAATGACACGGTTAATGACAAGAATATGAAACGTCTTAGGTATTGCAACGTACAAAAAAAGTGGATTTCCGGATTCAATGAGATATAGATCGTCCAAAAAGTTCAAGAACATCTTGAGTAGGAGGGCGTTCTAGGATCTGAATAGAATCGTTCCCGGTCTCTTTTCCCAAAACAACAGTTCCCAATTCTTTCAATTCCAATTTCGTTCAAAACTTTTTTCCTCCTGCAGCCGTAATTCCCAATGAACTTCTTACCCAATTTATCTACTCAAAAATCTCTTTTCATTTTTAACACGAAATGCATCAAAATCTAGTTTAATTTTTTGCAACAACAATGAAATCAATTAACGTGTAACATACAGAAATTTTCCAGTTAAATTTATAATGATCATATAAAAAATTTGTTGTGAAATATCTAATGAAGCAGTAATTATAATATCTGAAAGGAAGAGTAAAAAGCTTGCATTAAACGAACAGTTGAATAATCGAATATATATCAAAGGAAAGAAAGATTAGGCCTATTGGGTTTGTGAAAAAATACCTGACTGTATTGCAACTGCAAAAAAGTAAAGCCAGGATTCTTGTAAACAGGATGAACAGAACGGCAGGTGAACATCCTGAAATTACACCTTCTATGCATAATTATTATATAATAGTACATCAGAGTTAATGGAAAATCTATGAAGTTTCATAACCTGTATGGAAATTATGACAATTCAATTGTCTTTCCCTTGCCTTCTTCCTTTTCTTACTTTTCTGCAACTTATCTTCTTTTTTACTGTTTATTTCTTCTTCCATTTCTCTCCTACGTCCTTATCATCGTGCAGCTCACGAGGGAGGTGTCTTCACAAAGTGGTCCGGAGCTGCTCCTGGGCGTGAGTTCGGTTCCCACTTGGGCTCATCACCTATTTGGGGTTTTCCAGAAGTTTTCCCAACTCTAAGGCGAATATCAGGTAATCACATGGAAAATTCTCCGCCTGATCTCGTCGAACAACATCTCGCTATTAATTCCATTGGCGCTAAATAATCTAGTTGTTGATGCAACATCGTTAAATAATAACCGAATAAAATTCTTTATTTGTTTTCCCTTCAATTATTTGTACATCTATTTATCTATTTATTTGTTTTATTTTTAACTTATTTATTTATTCACTTATTCACATATTTACTTAGTCACTTATTCACTTATTCATTATGTTTTTTTGTTTTTTATTTACTTACTTATTCTCTTATTCAAATATTCACTTAGTCACTTATTCACTTATTCATTATTTTTTATTTATTTACTTATTCACATATTCATTTAATCACTTATTAAATTATTCATTGATTAATTTATTACTTATTTTTTATTTATTTATTTATCTATTTATGTATTTATTTATCTATTTATTTATTTATTTTGTATTTATTTATTCATATACTTATTCACTTATTCATATATTCACTTAGTTACTTATTCACTTACTCATTATGTTTTTATTTTTTATTTACTTATTTATTCACTTATTCAAATATTCATTTAGTCACTTATTCATTATTTTAGTATTTACTTACAGTACTTATTTACTTACTCAAGTATTCACTTATTCATTACTTTTGTATTTACTTACTTATTCATTTATTCACATATTCACTTAATCACTTATTCAATTATTCATTGATTCATTTATTCGTTATTTATTTATTTACGTATTTATTTATTTGTTTATTTATGTATTTGTTTCTCTATTAAGTAATTAATTCATTAATTTACTATTTATTTATTTATTTTCAATAAAATATTTTTGCTCACATATTCATTAACAACCGAAACAAAAATCTTCCCAGTTGAGGTGTAGAGACGTAAAGGTTTTATCTGGCGTGACATGGAGCATCCGTTAGCGTTTCAGCCTTAATAGTTTTTCCATGCACCCGTGATGGAATGAATAGTGTTATCGAGTTATGCCGGCTTCACTAACCACTATACTACACATTCTCCTCTAGTCATCAAATGCTTGCCTGCCGGTGGTCTGTATGTATGAGTTGTTACCAGTGTCATCTACCAATCTTCATAACGGACAAGCGATTCGACGTGACGCGAACAGATGGAGGTAATAATGAAAGGGGAATTGAGGAAAGTGTTGATGGAATGACGAGGAAGAAACGGAAGCACTCCGAGAAAAACCTAACAACCTTAGCTTTGTTCAACACAGAACTTCTTCATAACCGAGAATAAAATTGAACTCGAGTCCGCAGTCGTCGTATGCCAGCGCTCTACCATCTGAGATACCAAAGCGGTTTCCAGTAGTATTGAATCTCCTCCGTCTTCCTCGTCATATACTTTCAAGAACAGACTACTTTTATATAGTATATGATGCAACCCCAGTTTCTTTCTACTCTTAATATAATAATGAAGTAAGTGGTTTCTTGAGAGAGGGATGAATTTTGGCAGAGAAATATGAATATGTACAGATGGAAGTGATGTAACTGCGCAGATTGAAGGAAGAAATATAATTTATTACAATAAATAGAAAACCGATTATGCGTTTTGTAAGTAAGTGCACGGTTAATTAGAAAATTAGGCAGAAGTCTGGGTAGTTTGGCAACAGCGCATCGCCGGCTCACGTGCGAAAGCACATACGCAGTCGGCCTCTCAGCTGAGTTCTGTTCCTTAGTCACGCCAAGAGGGTTGTCAGACTTTCTAATCGCAGGGAATAATGACACGTGTTAATCTTTCTATTCAATTGCAAGAAAACCGTCCATTTTATTAAAACAATGCAGAGGGACAAATAGTTACTTATCAGGTTCTCTAATGATAAGAGTAAAATCAGAACCGTGTAGGTACGACTTATCGAGTAAATGAGTCGTATAGATGCAAATCCCGACATTTCCATCTTTGTTCATTTTTCAGGAGATGAAAAAAAATAATTTACTGACAAACTATGTTACGTAAAATGTCTAAATTGCATTAAAGGCAGCATAATTATTCTTGTAAGTAGCAAGACAATATGACAAGATAATATGGAAATGTCTGAGTTTGCTTAAAGGGGAGGTTGTAAGCTGATTTCGATCAAAATTAACATTTTTTGGTTTTTAGCTGAACTAATAAATTCAGAAAAAGTCGGTACGTTAAGGAAGATCACAACTACAGGTGTGCAAATTTTCATAGATGTAGATTGAATAGTTTCTGAGATAAGTGTACCTGAAGTTGCTAAATTTAACATGGCGAGGATAGGGCTTACAACCTCCCCTTAATGATTGCCTTAATTTTTTATGATATCCATCATAGCATTATTTTACAGCTGCTGCTAACAAAACTGCATGCATCTGACACTAAATTTATTTATAACATACCGTCGTCGTTCCTGCAATAACTCCTATGTGACATATTTATCGATTTTCAGATTATTGCTCTATTAAGTAACTTAAATAGTGATACAGCAAATAGGAAAATCTCCTATATGTAGACTAATTATATTTCTTTCTTTCGAAAATGTAAGAGTTCACAATCTCCTGTGCACCACTGCCATAGAATGAATTAATGTGTTTTTCTTCCTACTGAAAAATTTTATATTTTGCACGTATGAGTTACTGTAGGAACAACGACGATATATTTCATACAATATTATTGAAAAACAAAAGTAAAAAATTAATACAGTGGAGGATCTAACACTAAGACGACTTCTGAATTGCCACTACTTTTTATACTTTTTTCTTTGCAAAAAATGTTTTAAACTTATTTCAAAGTATCCACAGATAGTTTGTATTTTATATACAGTATTGTAAACATTTTTATTTAGAAAAAAGATACTTAGAATCGCCACTGCACACAGTTCAAATCCTCAATAACTTCACTTCACAGAGACATTCTTCTTAATGACTTACTGTGTGCTGCATTATCACCCGCCCGCCTGTAGAACTGAAGGTCACTTTCTTCCTTCCAGTCATCTCTGAAATTATGCTTTAGTAATGAATTAATATCAGAACAATTTCCTTTTTTTAACTGGCACACCTAAGGACAAAATTTCAAGTTTGACCTTGTCAATGTTATTACTTCTTTTGAAAACAAAATTTGCAAATCATGGACCAGAGATGTAGAATGGTTCACCTCTGATCTTCAGAATTTCATTCTCACGAGTCAGGGCCATCCTTTTATCCTCGTTGAATTTGAAATGCCACTGTCCAAGAATTTTAATAAGTTTAACACATTTTTTCAATCATACTGCTGCGTCTCTACTACGTCACGTTATTATACCAAATTGCTGGAATATATCTTTATACTCCGAGACTAATAATAATCGTTTATCTTTTCCCTTATAATTTTTTCGACTTGCCCGAAAAATTATTAGAGGGAAGATAGCTATGGCCTGCTACAGGAAATACTTATACTTTATTACTTTGCAATATTTTAAGTAACACAGTCACAATATCCAATTCGTCAAAACGAAGTACAGCTGGTAAGTGGTAGCAAAGGCGGGAACCATGTGACTTAATTCGCATCACGTATTGGCTAACGGAAATGTCTGGGATTGTACCTCACTGCTCCGAGGAAATGTCGGCGTTTGAATCTATACCTGCATGCGCAGTGTTCAAATGAATAAGAATTGTCGCTATTTGCTTATAAATTATTTATTAGTGAACATTTAGATTTCAAAGTGGAGAAATTTTTTGCGTGAAAATATCATTTTCGCTGAAAAGTTGAAATGTCAGGTTTTGCATCTATAAGACTCAAATAGTGTTGAAATTTAGGGGTAAATTATTTATTTCTGATAAAAGAATTCATTTCGGACTAATACCGTATTATACAGGTTAATTCACGAGGATTAACCGTCACTTACGGAGCTTATTTCCGAAGACATTCTGAGCAAAAAAGTCATATAAACATTTGTCCGAATATCAATATTTTCAAAGTTACGTTAATTTGAAGTTGTTAGTAAAATATCCTTTTTGTTTAGTTTTACGGATATAAATATTACAAGTAGACAATGAACTATTCTTGTGTCATTTTTTAAATTGGCTAGTGTTCTGAAGCTAAAAATCTGTTTTTAATCGCTTTGTATAAATTTTATTTTTCAATTTTTAACTAAAAATGACATCATTCTTACGCACTTATCACAAAAATTGTTACAAATCATATGACATTAGGAACTTGATTCTTTACAGTTGAATTATGCATCCTAATGTACAGTCTTAAAGAATTTACAAGAGTGGCGTGATTTGTAACAATTGTTGTGATAAATGTATAAGAAAATGTAATTTTGTAGTTAACAATCGAAAAAAATTCTGTACGAAGCAACTATGGAATTCACAACACATCTTTAGCTTCAGACTTCTAGCTAATTAAAGAAATGACAATCCTGAATAGCTCATTATTTACCTGTAATATTCTTTTACTCTTAAAACTCAAGAATAATGGTATTTTACAAACAACTTCAAATTAGTATAATTCTGAAAATATTGAGATTAGGACATATGTTTATATAACATTTTGTGCTCAGAATGTGTCCGGAAATAAGCTCCGTAAGGGACGGTAAATCTTCGTAAATCACTCTGTTATATAGGGCTTTCATTTCAAATCTTCCCAGTCTAAGTGACTAATTAATTATTTAAATTGAATTCAATTTAAACAAAAAACACGTCGGTTTAGATATTGAGGGGTAAGTCTGAAACCAGCTTATTTGAATTTTACGTTTTACCCCCACCCACCAGCCACCCAACTTCGAAATTTCAAATGGTACCCCTATATATATATATATATATATATAGTATATATACTGTATATATATATATATGTACAATTTTTAATATAATTTCTAAACTAAACTATTTTATATAATATGTTTTATCTTGCACTTGCGACTAGTTTTGTGCAAGACTCAACTCATTTTAATATGTTGTTACAATTCATTCAATTCTAGCTATTTCATTTATTCTTTCCATTCCAATTTTTTTTACCAATAAATTATATAGACCTATTTGTCTTTGTAATTTTAGGTCGTTATTATTATTATTCATGAGTTTTCTTATAACTATTTCTTTATTCATTTGTAGGAACTTTTCATTTATGAATTTCATCCGTATTTCTTTTGTATCTTGACATTCAAAAACAATATGAATGTCATTTTCCCAAAGTCCACATAATGGGCATGTGCCTTGAGGCGTATTACCTCTATTATTTCTTAATCTCCAAATCCCCAGTCTGAACCAGGCTAGTCTAAATCTTTCTTTCATGTTCATGTTATCTATATATGTACTTCGACCCCATATCCTTTTATATTCATTAAAAAATATTAGGGAGCGCATTTCATTGATACTACTAAAATCATTTTGTCTAGTAATATTTTTACATCTTGATTTAATTAAATTTAGGCTTGCTGCGCTGTTTCTAGTCGCCAAGTTATCCCATAACCATCCTAATTCTACATTTAAATGTTTTTTTTTTAATTTTTACAATTGTCGTATTTGTCGTATTTTCAATTTTATTTATAAATATTGTTTAATAAACGTATTTTGGTCACTTTGTATTCTTATTTTGTGTTTCTAACTAGGATTGTACTCATGATATTGTCCATTCCAATTTCTATTCTAGCTGCAGTATTTGAAGAATTTAAACCAATATTTAATACTTTTTTATAGTATGTGGCTCTTGTTTTACTTAAATTTATCGATGCTTTTTCTTCTAACCACCGTAACTTACATCCGTATAATAATCTAGATTCAACAGTCGTGAAATAAATTCCATTTATAGCATATTAATGTTGATATTGAGTAACTTATATATAGTATTATCTATTATTTTTACTGCTTCCCTACCTACATTATATACATTATTTATCTGATTTATCCATTCGACTTTGTAATTTATATTTATTCCGAGATATTTTAAGTTCGTCGTAGTTTTTAAGTTAAATTCGTTGATTAATACATTTCTTACATTGATCTTTTACAACCTTTTTTTTACAAATTATCAGTTTTGTTTTATATTTATTTAATTTAAGGTCCCAATTTATACAATATTTTTCGAAAGCTTTTAACAATTGCCTCATACCCGTGACAGTCGTAGACATCAAAAACGTATCGTCTGCAAATTGCAGTGCCGAGATTTGCACATTCCCTAAGGTAGGCCAGTGGCCCCTATTGCTGTCTAGGTCGTCAGCAAAATCATTTACGTAACATATATATATATAGTAAACCGCTGATTGCGGACCCTTGATTTATTCCATTAGTCATGGAAATTTCACATTCGTTGTCTGTTCCAATTACCTCATTTAATATTATGCAAGCATTGTCATACATCCTCTTGACATTATTAATAAACCTATTACTAAGACCGATCTTGGCTAATTTAAAGCAAAGCTTTTCCTATTTATATATTCGAAATCTTTTGATATGTTTACTAGGCAGTCGTGTAATTTACCTCTCTTGTTTTTAGTGTATTTATTTATTAACTCATTAACTAACATTAAGCTATCTATTGTTGATGTTACTTTTTATATCCGAATTGAAAGTTGTTAATAATATTAATTTTATCTAACAAATTTCCCAGCCTATGAGCCACATAGTGTGAGGGCAGTAATCGAAGAATCGACATAATTGCATTTAAACCCCCTCTCTTGAAGGTTACATCATAGACGCTACTGTGAGATTCGGATCGCACGAACACCAGCCAGAAGAAATACACGAGGAAAAAAGGAATATATATTATGAATCTTCCATTAGTTTTTATAAGGACAAATACCATCTGGAATCCATCGTCATTACGGGACTAATGATAGGAGCCCGTGGGACCATACCCCGGTTCCTAGTCGACGTAAATCTTTTGGCCTGCATAAAAATATTTTAAGAGATCTAACAATTGCAGCACTCAGAGGTTCAATAGCTATTTTCAGGCATCATACATATGGACCATGACCAATTCGCATCTCCTTGATGTTACTTCGTTGAATATCATGTGTTTCAATATAATTCAAATTGTTATTTTTCACTCTAACGACAATGTATCACTAAGCCTCAAGGCATTTACTCTATTATATCATGGTACTCTTTGTCGATGGCAACCTGTAGTGGTTACAGGAAGAAATTAAGTAATAATATATAATTTACTTAGACTGGATAATATAGAAATACCCCGATAATTTTCAGGGTTATTTTTATCACCTGTTCCTTTATAAATTGTAAATAATTTTGCACATGCCCATTTTGCAGAATAATAGTTACAATTTTTTATTTTATTAAATGGTTTTAATACCATTTGCTGATATTTGTTTATTGTCATCAATTTTGTCCAGAAAATAGTTGGTATTTCATTATTACCCGCCCTTTGTTTTTCTCTTTTTTTTATTACTAACTGTAGTACTTTTATTTTGTATGTATGTGTATGTATTTATTCACACTGCAATGGGTGGCAGTGGTAACTAATTACACTCAAAGACAATAATAAACACAATTAATAAAAAATACAATTAATAATAATACTAATAATTAATATTAATAATAATAATAATAATAATAACAACAACAGGAAACATCCTAAATTAAATGAAGCACGATCGGTTAAAATAATATTTAAAGTAAATCTAATTTGTACCTTAAACCTATGTTCGAACTAAAACCCACGAGTATGATATGTTTATATCTGCACAAGTACCTTTCAACACTACACTCATTTCGCTGTCAACTCACTCACTGCACTGGAACTACGACACATTTCACTGATTCTATCCTGATTTCACTAACACTTCAAAAACATTTCACTGTTCAAATACTTTGCACTGCCACTATAAACTATAAAGCTTCACTGACAGGAACACGTTTCACTTACTCAACACACTTCACTGACACAACACACTTCACTGACACAACATAATTCTTAACTGACAGAACACTTCAATAAGAAAATATCAATTACACCCTTTAAATAATGTGTATAATTATCGTCTATTAGTAAAGTCCTTAAGCCTATTTTTAAATACATTTTTGGTTGTTGGTAAAGCCTTTAGTAAGTGTGCAGGTAAAGCATTCCAGTCCCTGATAGTACGATTGAGAAAAGAAAACTTTCCAGTGTCCGTCCTCTGTCTTCTTTCCCTCAATTTATAAGAGTGGTCGTTCCTTGAAGAGTAATTTGGCGGCTGCAACCTATTTTTTATTTCTCTCCAGGCAGGCTCACCTCTGTATGTTTTGAACAGTGCGCATAATCGAATTCGCGTTCTCCTGTCCGTGAGTGTGTCCCATTTTAATGGTGAATTTTTCCGACAATACTTGAGAGCCCGTTTTTGAATCTTTTCCAGTGTCTTAATATGTTCTAGTCTGTAAGGATCCCAACATGCAGCACCATATTCCATTACTGGACGTACTAGTGATTTATATGCAATCTCTTTGGATTTATCAGAGCCTTTTCTTAGTACCCTCATCACAAAGTGTAACGCTCTCCATGCTTTTCCCGCTGTGTCTGTAACGTGTTCCCCCCAGCCAAGATCGCTGCTAAATGTTATTCCGAGGTATCTACATTTGTTAACTTCCGGAATGGTTTCACCCCCTAACGTATACGATGCAATTATTTTATTTCTTTTCCTTGTAAAGCTGATGGCTTTGCTCTTTAGAGAATTTATTTTCATTTTGTTGGCTATAGCCCAATCGTTTATTCTATTGAGGTCATTCTGAAGAAGAGTAGTATCTTCATAACTTTTTATTTCCCTGTATACCATACAATCATCAGCGAATAAGCGAACCCTAGACAAGATGCTAACTGGCAGATCATTTACAAAAGCCAGGAATAGAAGCGGCCCCATGACACTCCCCTGTGGGACTCCGGAAGTAATTTCAATTGGGTTGGATAATTCCTCCCCCACCCGTACTCTCTGAGTGCGACAAGTTAAAAATTCCTTGATTCACTGGAGTACTCTTGAGTCAATCCCCGTTGATTGTAGTTTAACCAACAATATATCGTGTGGGACTACATCGAATGCGCGTGAAAAGTCAATAATCACTGCATCTACTTGGCTACTGGAATGTATTCCGTCTTCTAAATCCTGACATACAGTTACTAATTGACTCTCACATGAATAGCCCCCCCGAAATCCATACTGACAGTTATGTAACTAATTTGAGTCATCCCAATGCTGCCTTAGATAAGCTGAAATCAAGTGTTCCATCTGTTTGCAAACCACAGTGGTGAGGCTGACCGGTTTGTAATTTTTTGTATCTGAGCGAGACCCTGACTTATAAATTGGCACCACTATTGCATCTTTCCAATCTTGCGGGACAGTACCATTGTTAATTGATATTTCAAATATACGCACTAGATAGGGAATCATGGCTTCCCCTCCCAATTTTAGTACGTCTCCGGCGATACCATCAGGTCCTACTGATTTATGAGCTTTCAATTTAGAGATCCTTCTCCTTATGTCCCTAGGCTTGATAGAAAACTGACCCGTATTTTCCACAGAAGCTAAGTGTGGTATTATTGTCCTCATCCCAAAAACAGTGGCATAATAGGAATTTAAATTTTCTGCTTTTTCGCTGTCCTGTACGATAAATTGATTGCGGTCATTTTTTTAGGGGGAGGCTCGAATAGTTTTCCTTGCGTCGTCTCTTCACATATTTATAAAATTCCCCCCACCCGTTTTGTTCACCATTGAAAAGTTTGTTTAGGTAATTTTCCTGCGCTATCTTCTTCGCATTAAGCAGTTCTTTCGATAGTTGTGTGAATTTTGTTTGTTTTGCAAGGCTTTCCTTGCGCTGTCTGTAGGATTTCCTTAGTTTTCTTTTCAGTTTCCGTATGTATTTATTATAATATTCCGGATCGGGATTGTTTGATAAGCGTTTAACCGGGATAAATTTCTGTATTCCTGTTAATATAATCTGCTTGAACTCCGCCCAGCATTCTTCTACACTACTGCCCTTTACTACCCATGATGAGTACTTTTCTCTAAGATAATTTTGGAAGCCTTCTCTGTTCGCTTTGTTATATTGCAAGACATTTTTGTTCTTTTTTCCGCTTTGCTTGTACTTAGCATTCCATAATATTTTAAGAATTACCGCGTCATGGTCACTAATACCTGGAATCATTTCAATACCTGCGACTATTTCTGAGGGTCTTAAAAGAAATATGTCTAGTAAGGAATCTCCCCTTGTCGGCCTGTCTGTTACTTGTATTAAGTTATGTTTCCAGATGAGTGAGTTTACTAATGACTGGGCTTGACTCATCCCTCCCTCTACTGTGCCCTGCCAGTTTACCTGGGGCAAGTTCAGATCTCCGGCAATGATAACATATTGTCCGCGGATTTGTCTGTTTTCCAACATATCTCTTATTTTACATAGTATGTTCAAGCCTTCTTTCGGAGCCCTGTATAAACCGATGATGTGTAATATGTTTCATGAATAATCATCCGCTATGTCTACACCCAACATTTCGAAATCCGAGTCTTTAAAATTTTCAGCGCCCTACAGGCACTATTTTACACATATAAAAACCCCTCCCCCTGTTCCTACACGGTCGCGTCTGTATGTTACATAATCGTTTCTAAATACTTCCGAGTCTGTTACTTCGCTGGAAAGCCATGATTCCGTTCCTATTATGACGTCAGGATTATGCGAATCTACTAGGTTGCAGAATTCAATTGATTTATTATAAATACTTCTACAATTGACCTGCAGCACTACTAAAGACTTACCATTACAAGATATAATATTGGTGATCCCTGTTGTTTCCTCTGTGGCCGCCGCTACCGCCTCCGTCTCTCCCGTTGCCGTCGCCGTCGCCGTCGCCGCTTCCTCCGCCGTTGTAATAGTACTCGCACATACTATTTGCCGCCGTCATTCCCGGTCGTTGCTCCTCTCCGTTGCCGCCGCCTTCGAGAACAGCGATCCTAGTCCCTTCGCTCCTCTTCGATTCAGATGGACTCCGTTTTGAAATTACAATCTATATCCTTGCTATAGTTATTCATTGGTCCTATAAAGTTTAATTCACTATTATGACCCCTTTATATAATAGAATTACTCCCTCCGTTTATCCATATCAATTTTTTTATTTGGGTTTGCATATAATTTACTGGTATTTAGATATTTCCAAACTTCGTTTATGTTATTATTATTGATCCAATTATTTATTTTTGTGCGAGATCGTGCGTATTTGCTTGCTTTCCGCACAAAACCAATACGCAGTAAGTGTGAAATACCACATTCAGTATTCCCAACGTAACACACATAACAATTTCCCTCTTCTTACCGCTTAAGCGCCATATTCATTTTACTGCTTTAGCCTTTTAACATTTTATTTTTAGAGACGTTTAACATAGTAATAATTATAAATTGGAAACTTACCACTGCAATTTCACGTAAATTGCACTGTTAATTTTTGTTTTTAAATATTTGCAAAAATTAAGTAAACTCTACAACACCACAAAAGTTACTGCATTTGTAATGCAAGTAACATTAAGGAAGCCGTGAAAAAATCAACAAGATTCCAGATGCCGATATTATTACTGCAATATGTTATATAAATAATATTGTTAAAATATTAAAATGAAAAATAAATCATTACATAACCTTACTATTTGTTTTAAGTTCGCATTTATAGACTGGGGGAAAAAAAGACAGACGTATTTCACGGCCTGCTGGAATATAGTAAACACAGAAAACATTTTATAGCAACAATGTTGAAGTTAGATATTTAGTTTTTAAAAGTTGCCGTCATTGAACAGAAACCAAGATGGAGATTTCATTGCAACTAATTAGAAATTCCTCTTTCAGGTATGTAATAAACGATCTTCGCACAAAATAATGTACGATACACGAGCGGTATGTTTGTTTTCATGTTCTCGGAAATTTAAAAAGCTCAACTACGTTTCGATTTTTCAATCTTTTCCTCGAACATGAAAACGTCAACATACCGCTCTTGTAACGCATATTACTATGTCATTAGAGAAGTTTATTAATTTCCTAACTTCGTTAGGCTATTTATATGTTTATCCATGCTTCTCTCTATATTAATGTTGTCTAGTAAATTGTTTAATGGATTATAATAGTTGCTGCTTAATTCGTCGATGCGCGCGTTAAAATCCCCAAAAATAAGGTACTTTGTGTTTCCTTCATTTTCTGATAATAATTTCATTTCTTGGTTTAATTTTAAGAAAATCTCATTATTATGATAATTATAATTTTGTGGAAGGTTATATACCACTCCTATCAAAATTTTTACATCGTTTTACGAATATTTATCTCTAACCATATCATATTTTTTATATTTGACTTTTTTGATCGAAATCACAATTTTCAATTCTTCCTTAATTATTACTCCTATTCCCCCTTGCTCCCTTCCAAATTTGTAACTTCTACATCCTTCCAATAACCAGCATATGTAACCATTTATCTTTAATTCAAACTTTCTGGGAAGCCACGTTTCGACTAGCAATATAATATCGTTATTCCCTAGTAAGTTTACTAATTCCTTGTTTTCAATTTTATTTCTTAATCCTTCCACGTTTTAAACAATATTTTCAAAGTATGACTTCCCCCCATCTAGTCGTTTAGTAGTCTTTATTATTGGTTGAAAATTATTTGATATTGTTGCCTTTCCCATAATTGATAGTTGTGTTCTGTACCTATCATATTATTTGTTTTTGATTGATCAATTCTAGTTTCAATGACTTTTCTATTTGGTCTTTACCTCGTAAAAATCCCCCATTGCATGCACTCACTTCGGCTGCTGATCTAGTTCTTGTTCTCCCCACTGTAGACGCCGCCAGTCCACTCGAGCTCTTCATACCGCCAACCATGCTGATTTCATTTGTTCGATCCTCTGCTCTTGCTCCCTCGTGTTCGTTGTGTCTATCACCAGCTTCGACGTTCGGTCTTCTCTCTTCATTGTTATTTCTATATCTTGATTTGTACTTTCACCAATGTCCGCTTTACTGAAGAAATCTCTAATATCACTTCCTTTGAAAGGTCCAGATAGTCTCCTACTGTTGGCTTCCTGCTGCTTATTCTTGTGTGTTGAACTACCTGCTTGTTCGAGCCTTTCTACACTTTTTCATTTTCTACCACTAGAAGAACGTCTACTCCTCCATGCCCGTTGTGGTGAAGCTGATCTGTTTCTATTTGTCATATTTTTCTTTTTATTGTATTTAATGTTGTCACTCACTATATCTTCTATGCTACACCGATTAAAGAATTCCACATCGAATATATTACCATTTATCTTCAATTTATCTTTTATCATGACTGGTCTTAGTCTTTTTTCCGTGCTTCTTTTAGTATAGGTACTAATTTCTTTCTTACGTCCCTAATTTCCTTCGTGTAGTCATTGTCGATGTTTATATTTGATCCCCTTAGTACATCGTTTCCAAACCTGTGGTTCGCGGACCCCCAGGGGATTCGCAAAATATTTCAAGGGGATCACCAAAACTTTTCCGTAATGGCGGGTTTCGAGGTTAGGCCTATTATTGTTTCCTTCATTTCTACGGCATTCTCATAATAATAATAATAATAATAATAATAATAATAATAATAATAATAATAATAATAATAAATTAAATAGTAATTATTATGATAATAATAATAATAATAATAATAATAATTATTATTATTATTATTATTATTATTATTATTATTTTTAATTAAATTAACCCTATAATGTCCCTTGTTACATATGTGTAACATCAGGAATACATATATCACATTATTTCCAAAATAAATTAATATTTACCTCGAATGCCTGATTTACAATTATGTAACAACGTTAGGAATGCATTTGATTTCGCTACAATGGAAATTTAGTCTGCCAGCTTCTTTGTGTTCTAACAACACTAACAACAGTACCGCGACCCGACTGAGGAACGTTTGCATGGCGGTCAGGCCTTTGATTTGAGATGTTAATGTGGAATTTCAACAAACTTATATTTAATTTTGTATTATCAACAATAGCCTACTTCTTCTTTCCTTGTGGCAAATGCAATAAGTTGTCAGTTGTATATCTGAATCGTTTCCTTTCACATTAAAATGGATAACTGGTTGAAAAGTGGAAGTTTGAAAGGGAAACAGGTTTTAACAAAATCGTAAGTTACTGTTCTGTCAACAGGTCATTCATCTTCTAGTGATGTGTGCCAATCCGACAAAAGTGAACCGTGTATAAAGAAAAGAAAGTACGATGATAATTACATTAGGTTTGGATTTTCATATATAGGTGACAAGGACTGTCCAAGACCACAGTGTGTTGTTTGTGGCGACATTCTTGCTAACAGTAGTCTGAAACCTTCTCTACTTAAACGCCATTTAGGAACTAAACACCCCACCCACGTAAACAAACTTGCTGATTTTCTTACAAGAAAAGCAAACAAGTGGAAAAATGATTTTACTACCTTTGTATCCGCTGCAAACAGTGACAATGAGAATGCTCTTGAAGCGTCTTATCGCGTTAGCTACAGAATTGCTAAGACTTCAAAACCTCATTCAATAGCTGAAGATTTAGTGCGGCCATGTATAAATGATGTAGTATAGTGCATGCGTGGAGAATCTTTCACAAAAAATCAATATGGTACCAATGTCTGACAATACGATCAACCGCCGGATTAAAGACATGGCAAATTACGTCGAAAATGAAATTTTGGAAAGAGTTCGTGCCAGTCCTTCTTTTGCGATTCAACTTGACGAATCGACTGATGTTGCCAATATAGCCATTTTGTTTCTTTTCGTCCATTATATTAATGTGGAGTCTGTAGAAGAGGAGCTACTATTCTGCAAACCCTTAAAAGAGAGAACTACGGGAGGAGATATTATATGCTTTCGCGAAAATTCAGTAGACTGGACTCGCTGTGTAGGCATTTGTTCAGATGGTGCGAAATCTATGACAGGGTGTTATGCTGGGTTTGTTGCCAAAGTGAAATCGGTAGGGCCGAACGCTTCTTGGACACATTGTTGCATTCATAGATTGGCTCTTGTTTCTAAACGCATGCTCGATGGATTGAAATGTGTGCTGGACGATACAGTGAAAATAATTAATTTTATTAAGGCTCGCCCTACAAATTCCGCATCTTTGCAGTGCTTTGTGAGGAAATGGGAAGCATTTATAAGTGTTCATTGTCTCACACTGAAGTTAGGTGGCTATCTCGAGGTAGAACTATTTCCAGACTTAAAGACGAAGTTTACGTTTTTCTCACCAGCCATGCCTTTCACCGAGCAAAGTGCATGGAAGATGAAATCTGGCTTCAGACTGTAGCTAATTTGGCAGAAATTTTCTAAAAAATTAACAGTTTAAACTTATCTCTCCAGGGGTCAAATATAAACGTTTATATTGTGCAAGACCATATCTAATCATTCATTAAAAAGTTAATTTTTGGGAAACGTGTTTCAATAGCAATCAAACCGATTGCTTCGATACCCTTCACGACATGCTGGTGGAAAATCATCTTTCTTTGGACGAAAATGTCAAGAATATGGTTAAAGGACATTTGAAGGGACTTGGAAAAACCTTCAGAGAATATTTTGCCTGCTATGTCCAATAATAACATTGGATTCGCAATCCCTTTGAAGAGTCAACAATTTTAGAATTCTCATTAAGCGTAGATGAAAAAGAGCAGCTTCCTGAAATTTCCACTGATTTTCAGTTACAGAAAAGTTATAAATCTTTGTCATTAATTGGTTTTTGGTTGAGTTAAGAGTTCCCAGTGTTAGCGAATAAAGCCATAAAGGCTTTATTACTCTTTTCATCCACATAGGGTATTTGTGCAAAAAGTCGTTTTCTTCATATGCCTATTTAAAAAAAATAAATACAGAAACAGACTTTGTGCTGAAAGTGATTTGAGACTTTATTTAACTTCTGTGGTTCCTGTCTTCAAAGCTCTGTGCCATGGAAAGCAGGCGCAACCTTCTCACTGAATTCCAAGGAAGTGGTGAGTAATTAAAATGAAAACTTGTATTTATTATTATTGTAACTAGGCCTACACGTTGTGTAGCTTTTAAGCCATAACTAGAGTAACTATAGGTTTTAACCGTTAAGAGTTAAGTACATTTAAGATTATTATATTGAACCATTTGCTAGGAATTAAATTTTATGCATGTCTACTGTATGTATATTTAAAAGTCAGTGGTTCACCCAACTCAGATCGTTGTGGAAGGCGTTCGCGAGTCGAAAAAGGTTAGGAACCGCTACCTTAGTAGATGAGCATTAGTAATAATGTGCTCCTTTATATACTGTTGAATTTTACAACAATCGGGCGCTTCCTACCTCGCCCGACTCTGTAGGATTATTACGAGTAATAACACTTTCATGTAAGTTAAGACCAAAATATTTTGTTAACAAACTCAAGAACCATATAGCATGTATCGATAGATCTTTCATAGTTGTTTTCTTCCATTCCATAAATGGCAATATTATTTATTTTACTTTCACTTTCCCATCTTCTAACTGAAGACTTTAATATGAATTGATCTTTAATGACATTTTTCAATTTGTTTTCAACTTCAGTGTGTTTATTAATCAATGTGTCTACATCATTTACCACTTTTCTTAGAAGTACACTTACATATAGACGGTCCTCTCTCATTTCTTTCATGTAGTCCCTTAATTCCTTCTTGAAATCCTCATCGCCACAGTCTCTTGCTTCCACATCGCTGGGTCCTGGATGAAGTTCAACGTTTCCGATGATTAGCAGACATGCTAACACTGCCGCTGCGATAACTTTGCTGAACCATACTGCCCTCACCGCATTGACACTGTTTGTCGTCGACCTGCTTAGCCGTCTAGCATTGAAGCAACCAATGCGTGATGTGTAGGCATTCACGTCATCTCCCATTATTGCTTCGATTTTAACCTACTTGCGAGCTCATTTACCAACACCTCTGTTCTCTACGCTTGCTCTCTGTGAACTGACATCCCTATATATGTCATATTTAGTTAACTGTCCGAAGACAGGTCTGAACCTCATAAGTGATACCAAGAAGGCACCACTTATGAGGCGACTAGGCCAGGAGATAATAAGGAAGGGTGGCCAGTTCCTTTCCTATGTATTAGGTATAATATTTAAATGGTGTAAATGCATTCATTAGATTAACGTTATAATATTATAATTTGTAATTTTGTATTGTCTGTGATCATTAACACTTAATCTTAGGACTCTGTAAAACTCTATTTCAACGTTATCCAGACAAAAAAAAAATGTTGGTATAGATTAAAAATCGAGCCCGCTCTCTGCTGCATAATAAGCAGAAGTCTTAGCGTCTGAGCTATTGAAAGCTTTTCTTTCTGCGCGGAATATGGATCTAGACTTGAAGGTTCAAATGTCGATTTAAGTACACGATTTATGTATATATTATTATATTTATCTATTATTTACGTCATATTACCTTATTTTTTTTGCAGTTTTTTAATAAATTTCGAAACTATGCTAGGAGCATACCAAACAGCCTGAATTTAAGTAACTCAAAGTATCAGTGCTCAGATCTCCAATCTTGCGCACCTTAATCAGAGGTAAAAGATATATATATATATATATATATATATATATATATATATATATATATATATATATATATATACAGGGTGGAACTGAAATAACCAGGCATATTCAAGGACGTTAAGAGCGCCCTATAACTCTGAAAAAACCTATATTACATATATTTTGTTGTGAAATGCCGGTTATTTAGATAATTAAGTTTAAACGTTCAACAGAGTAGCAACATCGCGTAATCTCTCGTGGCAGTGAATGAACTTCAATGTAAACATGTCATTACATAGGCTACCCTACGGTTATAGCCTCTTGAGGTTTAAAATGACTCATCTGTCTCTGAACTTGAATGTAAACAAAACATTACGTAGGCTACTCGTCGCCCATAACCTGTCTTTGAACTTAAATGTAAGCAAAACATTGCGTACTTGTTCATTTCCATTAGCTTATTAGAAATTATATATAATTTAATGATACTTAAAAAAAAATTCAACGCTAGAGTCATTAGTCATCAAACCACAATAAGAACATTGGTAAACTCATCTGAAGCATTACACGAACATTTCAGAGTTAACGCGTCCTTGTGAGGATTCATGGGTCGTTTTTGATATCCTTCGCTGCCTTGAAAATACGCAATTGTTCTTTAAAAGTTCTAAGTGCAGTCCAATGCGATGTACCAACCCCTCAAGCAATATCGCGACTGCTGCGTCCAGGGTTTCCTTCCACTAAATTTAAGAAATCCTTCTCTTTGTCGATTATTTCGTTAGGGCGTTCCCGCTCACAGTTACGATAACCTGGTACAATACTTCCAGTATCACGGACCCGCTGACAGACTGCGATAAATGTCTCTGGATTTGGAATATTCCTCTCAGGATATCGCTCTCCATAAAGCACTTGAGCTGCACGGGAACTACATCGTATTTTGCCGTAGAGGAGAGTTGGATAAAACAGGATAGTATGATAAAATGGAATACCCGACTTATTTCGTTGGAAAGTGCTGCAAGTTACCGAATGATGCGAGGACTTTGTTCTTAGACTAGAAGGGGACATTATGCAGTGCTTAAATGCAGAACGAACACGTTAATTTTTGTTGTGTAGAGAAAAGTTTAAAATCAGCTGCTTAACTAAATTGTTTCGATTGATTTTAATTGGCACATTCTGGGATTAAATTCGCAGAATTGAAGAGGTAAGTCTATTATATAAATAAAACATTATTAGTCTTTAATTCTTTGTAAAGAAAACCCCTGTAACTTCTACCGTTTTGTTGTGACGCCATGTTTTTCTTTACAACTCCTAGTCGGACAAAACAGGATACCCTATGGTTTGGCATATGTGGGATTTCACTTTAAATTCTGAATTGAATATGTTCTCGCTATGACAATCAACAATGACAGTGGTTAGGAAGAAGAGGATGAAGACAACGACGAATTCTCTAATTCAAAACCTGAAGAGGGATGATGAAATAAGTGTACTCAATGCCAAGAATGGGCTCATCAGGGGTGCAGTAGTATAGAATAGGAAGACTGCGAATAATTCTACTGTAGCTTTTGTAAATGAAAAATTCTGCATTAGGACTGTGAATCAATGTCAACAAACAGGATAGACCTTACATATAATAATTTTATATTCTTCATTTAAGCCCACATACATATTTTAGTACTACTAATACATCAAAAAAAGTTTTGCATCACCTGTAGAAGTGGTATTTACACTCCACATCAAGAAATATCCATAAAACATTTGAAAGCTATCCTTTTAACTGTCTGAAAAACGTAAACAATGTTGAGAAACAGTAGAAGTCTAGCCTAGAAACCGACTGAAAAAGTGAACAGATGTAAACAGAAGTGCAAGAAATCTCATCTCTCAGCGAATAACTCAGGGTAAAACAGTTTTATTTCATTCTAAAGAGATTGAACAATAGCAAGGCGGTCAATTATGAACTTCAACCGAGCGAGGATTGTTTCTCTATGTCAGGAAGGACTGTCTTCTAGGGAAGTAGCGAGCTGCTTAGGATTGAACCAGAGTGATGTGGTACGAACCTGGAATCGCTTCCGAAACCCAGGTATTGTCGACGACATGTCTCGTAGTGGTCGTCCACGTGCAACAACAGAATGTGATGACCGATATCTGCAAATTATTGCCACGAGAAACGCTGAGAATACTGCTGGCATGATTAACAATGACTTTCAAACTGCGACAGGGAGATGCGTATCCAATCAAACTGTACGAAACCGACTGCACTTCAGACGTCCATGGCCAGGCCCAACTCTTACACCTAGGCACCATGGACAACGTTACACCTGGGCAAGAAATCATCACCAATGGACTGTACAAAACTGGCAGAAAGTTCTATTCACGGACGAATACCGAATATGCCTTGTGCCAGATAATCATCGGCAACGTGTTTGGAGAGAATCAGGTAATGCTGCACGACTCAGACACCCCTACAATCAAGTGCAGTAAGGTAGTGGGTTAGTGATGTTTTGGGGTGGTATTATGTGGGGTCGCGGACAAAATTGGTGTCGATCCAAGGAATGCTGAGGGCTCCACAGTATAGGGACATCATTCTTCAAGCCTTAGTAACACCGTTTAATCAGCACTTCGCAAAAGGTTTCATGTTTATGGACGATAATTCCAGAATCCATCGTGCGGCTGTTATCAATGACTTTCATAATGTTGAAGGAATTGCCAGATTTGAATGGATCGCATGTTCTCCAGACGTGGATCCAATTGAGCATGTCTGGGTTCAACTAAAGAGAGCCATTCTTGAGCGCCCTGACCCAGGGGCGTATTTTGCGGACTACCGGGGCAACCGGCGGTAGCCCAAGGAAATTACAAAAGAAAAAGTTTATAATATAACATAATGTAATAATTTTGTATTACCGTATTAGTTTTACCACAGTAATTAAAATTAAAGTAATTGTTAGATTTATATGCTCTCTCTGCTCTCGAAAAGAAACAAGTTGTCAAGGCGGCATCACTGGAGAAACCGCTGCTACGAGGGATGACCTGTGACCATTCCGTTAACGCTGTTCTGTCGCACAACTGCCCGTCCCCCGCTCCCCTCTGTTTCCATCGTGCAGTGTACTAGTGTAGGCCGGGTGAGTTGCCGCTCTCGTGATCGGTTTCTTCGCAGGCGCGAAGCAACATTACGCTTAGTACGCTAGCTCATGAATGTGATTGTGTTCTTGCAGTGCAGTATTTTAAATATGTGATTTGTTCAAGTCTCTAAGAGTTATATTAATTGTGAATTATTAAGTTTTTAATTTCCCAATTAAGTGATATTGTGAAAAATATGGCAGAACAAGTTTCTGGAGAGGTTTGTGTTGAAAATGACTGTGTAATAGAAGGTTTATTAAAAGTGCCTTTTAACCGTCGTACATACAACGAGAAAGTTGAAATTGTGAAAATGGAAAGACCAACTCCTGAGTTAAATTTGTCCATCGACGTAAAAGAAAAACAGCGTGAGTACACACGCCATTTCACTTCAACATCATATGGTAAGTGGAATTGGTTGTGTGGTAGTTCTAAACTGTCTGAACTATTTTGCTGACCATGTTTGTTATTTAGCCGCGAAACTAATGTGTGGTCAAAAGAGGGGTTTTCTAATATGAACTCCCTTCGAACGGCAGTCCTAAAACACGACAAACCAAAAGCTCATATTTATAGTAGCATGAAGTTTGCAATCTTTGGGAAGACAAGAATTGATTTACAGCTAGATAAGCAAAAAGCTCTACACATCAACCAACACAATGCTCTTGTGAAAAAAAAGTCAGGAGATGTTACTGCGTCTTATTAACGCAGTCTGCTTTCTAGGAAAACAAGAATTGGCTTTTCGGGGTCAGAATGAGAGTGTGGAATCAGACAATAGAGGAAATTATATTGAATATTTAAGTTCCTTAAGTGAATTTGACCATTTACTGGCCAATCATCTTGAGAGTTCAACAGTATTCCGTGGTACTTCTCCCGCAATTCAGAATGACTTAATATTTGCTATAAGTGGGGTTATGATAAAGAACATAAAATCTGAAATAGAAGAAGCACCTTTTGTGGCCATTGTTGTTGATGAAACGAGTGACTGCTCTAATCAGAGTCAACTGTCCACTGTTTTAAGATACGTCGACAGTACTGCCAATGTTCAAGAACGGTTTATAGGATTCACAAATGCCAGTTCGGGCAAAACTGCTGCTGCTTTGTTTCAGCATGTGGAAGGTGTTATAGCAGAATACAATGTCGGCAATAAGTTAATTGCACAGATATACGATGGTACTTCAGTTATGGCGGGAAATATTGATGGCTTAAAAACAAAAGTTCAAGAAAAGTATCCTCAAGCACTATTTGTCCATTGTTACAGCCATGTTCTCAATTTAGTTTTGTAACAAACTACTTCAACCATTCCAGAATGCCGCATTTTTTTTTCAAAACACTGTCGGGTTTAGCTGCATTTTTCTCATCATCTCCTAAAAGATCAGAAAAAACTCAAGGAATTTATGAAAAAGAAACTCCCAAAAGTAGCACCAACTACATGGAATTTTACATCTCGGCTTGTAAATACAGTAAAGAAATACAGAGAACAACTGACTGCTTTCTTTGAAAATATCATTTGTAATGACTCTGAAGAAAACTGGGATGATGATGTAATTGTGCAGGCTCAAGGATATTTGTATTTTTTCCACACAGTTTCAGAATATATTTCTTCTTGAAGTCTATGCTAGAGTGTTCGCACGTACAGATGTGCTCTACAATATTCTTCAGACAAAAAGTCTAGACATAGCATACTGCTTGCAAGAGGTATCAAAGTTAAAAAATACTATATCCGAGTTCAGACGTAGTGGGTTTCCGTCCATATGGAGTAATATGGAAAATGAAAATTCTTCAGACAATACAATGGAACCATCATTAAAGCGAAGAAAAGGAGATGATGAATTGAAATACAAGCAGCTGTACTACAGCATACTAGATCGTATGCACATGGAAATTACTGACAGATTTTCTGATTATGGAAAGCTTCAGTTCACACATCTTCTAGATTCTCAAAAATTTTCTGATTATAGATAAAACTTCCCGAATGAGGCACTAAACAAATTATTTGAGTCCTATAACAGTCACTTTGATCAAGTACGTTTGAAAAATGAATTAAGTGTAATATATTCAGCAGAAGTCTTTGATTTTTCGAACAAACCTAGCCATGAAATATTATCTGCCATATATGAAAACCAGCTGAACCAAGTTATTCCTGAAGTCCTTAAATTGGCAACATTAATTGTGACAATACCAGCTACGTCAGCATTGGTAGAAAGAACATTTTCTGCGTTGAAGAGAATAAAATCCTTCTGTAGATCAACTCATACACAAGAACGTTTATCCGGCTTGGCACTGATGTTCATTGAAAAGTCATTTCTACAGAAACTTCGCAAGCGGCCCAACTGTAATTTCAATGACGAAGTCATCAAAGTATTTTCGTCCCAATCGATACGTCTGGAATTCACATATAAATAGGTAAGGAATTTTATTATAGGGATTTTGAAATATATTTTGTGTAATAATAGGGTCAGTGGTAGCCCAGACCCTTAAACCAGTATACGCCACTGCCCTGACCCCTCACGCAATCTCGAAGACCTATGCAGAGTTGCAGTTGAAAAATGGGACAGAACGGATCAACAGTTGATAAATGTGGTGGTAGACAGTATGCCACGAAGAATCCAAGCATTATCAATGCAAGAGGAAGCACTACTCTCTATTGAAGTACTCCAGCCAATACTCAATTTCCATTTGGCCGTCCACACCATTGCTATAATTTTATCAACAACTATTAAAAATAAATACATTTTCATTCCTTAGCTTTCCTTCTTTTTATCTTTTATTGAACTTCTGGTTGACAGGTGATGCAAAACACTTTTTGGTGTGTTTATTATGCATTATAATAAAAACACACACATTTTTTCAGTTCCTTAACAATATTTTCTTTATTTTAAATAAGTATCCTGTTTTACCCAACTAGTCGGCCAAAACGGGATACTTGCTCACTTTCCAAGAAAATTGTTTTCCCAGTTTAGCTATATCATTATAAGTGAAAATCAAAATGTATTATGAAAGTACATAGAATAGTGGATTCATAAGTAAAAATTGAATTGTTTCCTATGACTTCAACAGGAAATATACAAGATTTCGTGTTAAGTATCCCGTTTTGACCAACTCTCCCCTAAATTAATATCATAACAATATATTCGCTGTTTGAAAATCGTAACATAATCTGTTACACACAATTACTAAACAACAACTCACTGGCTGTCCAAAGTAGAAACTGATAAACTCATGTTTGTCTGCCGAGCGAATGACTCCCCCCCCCCCCAGATCAGCACTAAGCTCTACAAAGTAATAAAATAATAATTAATAATAATGATAAATAATAATAATAATAAAAATAATGGTTGGGTTTTTCCGAGGTTTTCCCAAACCAAAAGGCAAATGCCGGGTAATATTTTGGCGAATCCTCGGACCTCAGCTCATCTCACTACATCTCGCCAAAATATTATAAAAATTGCACAAAATTGTAAAAATTGTAGAAAATTACTAAAGTGTAAAACTATAAAATTTTGTAAAAATTGTAATTGTAATATGGTAAAATTTTGACTTGTTCCACATCTTAAAGCTTCATTGCTCAGGTAAGATCTATGGAATAAAATAAATGAATGAATGAATAAATGAATAGTAATAATAATAATAATAATAATAATAATAGGCCTAATAATAATAATAATAACAAGGAGCATCCTAAATTAAATGAAGCATGATCACTTACAATAACATTTAAAGTAAATGTAATTTGTATCTTAACCTAAGTTCGAACTAAGAACCACGAGTGTGACAGGTTTATACCTGCACAAGTACCTTTCGGCACTACACTTATTTCTCTGTCAACTCACTCACTGCACTGATTCTATCCTGATTTCACTAACACTTCAAACCATTTCACTGTTCAAATACTTTGCACAGCCACTACACTGAAACAAACACACTTCGCTTACACAATAGACTTCACTGACACTACACACTTCACTGACACAACACACTTCCTCACTGATAGAACACTTCAAATAACAAGATATAAATTACACCCTTTAAATAGTGTGTATAATATACTACCGTCTATTAGTAAAGTCCTTAAGGCTATTTTTAAATACATTTTTGGTTATTAGTAAAGCCTTTAGTAAGTCTGCAGGTAAAGCATTCCAGTCTCTGATAGTACGATTTTGAAAAGAAAACTTTCCAATGTCCGTCCTCTGTCTTCTTTTCCTCAATTTATATGAGTGATCGTTCCTTGAAGAGTAATTTGGCGGCTGCAACCTATTTTACGCACTGATACAAGGAAACCAACTCATTTTTTTTTCTGGGATTGAACGACCCCCACTAACCACCTCCTCAGATTATAATGTTGGAATCTCCTCGAATTTTAAAACGTTTAAATTATCTTTACGTTTGCATGAAATGTACTTGAAATCGTTCACTCTATTGAAATACTGTACGCCAAAGGGAAAAATAATTATTTATTAGATCCTCTAAAAACATAAACATAAATCACGTTCCCATTCGCAATAATTTTCGAAACAGACGGTATTGAAGATTTTGGGAAAACGATGTTTTTCTGCGAAAACTATAAACTTTACGCAAATATGATTCTAGATTTTCTGTTATATGGAAAATGAATTATTCATCCTGATAACTAGCCTGGTTATTTTACTTCTACTCTATCTATGAAGAGTGTGATCCCAAAACTAGCTCAGTATATTTGGTCATTTTATGATATATATATATATATATATATATATATATATATATATATATATATATATATATATATATATAAAATTATGTTTGTGTCCTCTATCATTATATTTTAAGCTTGTTTCCTTCCCGAACAACGCCAATCGTTGTCTAAAAGTTTGTGTTATTGTGCATGTCTCTCGAAAACTCTCTCAGTCCATAGACCAGTGGATACAAGACCTACCTCAGTCCTTTCATACAAATGGATTTAACGCGTTTTGGGATCACACTACATACACACATAAATATACACCATGCACATAAAATAATGTAACAAAAATACCAATGAACATATTTTATCCTGCTTGCTTTGCGATATTAACAGATGTTGGGAGTATTGTTATACAGTTTCTATATATGCCCTCTGGTTGCCCGTGCAATGTCTAATCGAAAGTCAATTTCGTTCCAAGTTTTTTGAAGCGTACGTAATTGGTGTGATTGTGGAAATTACAACTCTTAATTTTACACGTAAGACCTGGAGATTCGCTACGGGCGTTCTATAGACGTTCTTCTTTACGTAGTCCCACATAAAGAAACCTAGTAGTGTTAAATTTGGCGACCTCGGAGGCACAGGGATTGGACCAGCGCTGCTGATCCATCATCCAGAAAAAGAGTCATCAAGGAAGTGTCTTATTTGGAGACACCAGTCCAGGGGCGCCCCATTTTGTTGAAAAAAGATATTTGGTAGTTGCGCAATTTGAGGTGGTAAAAAGTCTTGCAAAATATCTAGGTACACGCCAGATGTCACAGTTTTCTCTGCGCAAAAGGATGGTCCGATTATTCGATCACACATAAGTCCGCACCACACATTAACTTTAGAACTATCTTTCTCATGTTCCCCCAATATACGAGTTCAGATCCCCATGTCCGAACATTGTGACGATTTACGCGTCCCGACAAATGATATGTCGCTTCGTCAGAAAACAGCAATCTTTGGAAGAAATTATCTTCATCTATTCTCATTTTTTCTTTTATTTTCATTTAATTTATTGTATTCCATATACCTTACATTAACATTGAAGCTTTAAGATGTGGAACAAGTCAAAATTTTAGAACATTACAATTTGGCGAGATGTAGTGAGATGCAACAGATCCACGGCAAAATTCATTCTTCTTATTTTATCATCTTCTCCAATAGCCTGCACAATTTCAAGTTTCTAAGGAAAGAGCTTAAGAGTGTTCCGAAGGACTTTGTGGATAGTTGATTGTGGAATTTGTAATTCTCGTGATAGACGACGAATAGAATTTGTCGGACTGTGTTGGAAAGCGTCCTGTATCGCTGCAACTTGAACTTCAGTTGCACTCGATCTTCATGTAGGTTTTGGCTTTCCTACGCTGCCAGTTTGCGTAAGTTACTCATACCATAGCCATACAAACATCTAGAAGGTGCATGACGAGTACTGTAGACTCTCCTATAATTTATTTGAACCTGTGTTGTTCAGTTAGTCTGAATTAGCCATACAACACAACGAGTTTTCTGTTATAAATTCGACATTTTGAGAAAAAAAAGTGAGACATACGGAAAAAATGTGACATACAGCTCAAGAAACAATGACTATTGCTAATGAATAAAGTCTCCCAATTTTTGTTAACATCTTACAAAAATCATAATTCAATTATTCTGGTCATGCTATTAGATATTTTGATATTATTTTGTTACATTTCTTTATGTACACAGTGCACACACACACACACAACATATGTATATATATCAATGGATGACAGGTGGCAGAAGAGACAACCTCATGCGTACATAGACCAATCACACGAGTTCATTGTTATAATTTTCTCTGATGAGACAACATGGCATCATTGAGGTCGTCCTGTTACTTCACAGAGTCATTCTGTTTAAAACATCATTATAAAACAAGATGTAAAATGGCACAATATTCTGAAATATTTCTTTTTAGAAATTAAAAAAAAGCGACTTCACCAGCATTAAAAGGTTTTGGTAAACAGAATAATACGTGTCTGAGTATAAACATAATACTCTAATTTCCGATACATGATGAGAACTGATGTATGGTGTGAAGAAGAATAGTAGGATCCATATTATTATTTTTGTAGGTGCAATAATTTCAGAGAAATAGCCAACACAAAATACTAGCTCCGTTTTTTTAATTGTTTTCAGATAATGAGAGACAAAGTACGTGTCTTCAACAAGAATTCCACAAGCCCTAGTGCCAATGATTCTCTCGAATTAATAAGGAGGATGTACTGTGTGATGATAGGATAATTTTTAGGGGATTATGATCTGCACGCTTCCCATATATAACCGTGTACGACTGTATTTTATGGAAAACACTAAGAAATAGGGTCTGCAGGAGTAATCCCCACACTATAGACAAACTTAAAGACAACATAAGAATATAAATTGAATCAGTCATTTCTGAAAGGGCTTTATTTCGAAGTTACAACAGCATTCAGATCTCTATAAAAATGGCCTTATTTCAGTAATAGACCTTTTCCAAAAGTGCTTCGAATATTGTGAAGCTTCTGTACATCTCCATAAATGCATCGGATAATGCCCTTACTTAATAGAAATGTGTATTCAAGTGAGACGAATACGATAGCGTTCTTAAGTGATTTTAGCAGAAAATGAAATAAAGCTGAAAACAAATGAACCATTCAATTAGAAAAATTACAGATGGTAATTTTTGTGAGAAAATTCTAATTTCAACAAAAGATGTCGAAAATGCGAGAATTCAAACGAACACCTCTTTGAACAACTTCTGTAAACTTCATATTTTAATTTTTAAACAAACATTTCACATTTACTAAATGTAATTGTATTATGACACTTTGTCCTGTAGCAACCATTAAGTAAGGGAATTTTGTAGCAATAAACTAGTTTATATAGATTAGCACTCACTGTGAAATACAAATATAATTGTGTGCATGTTATTAGTGATGAAATTGGTACACGGTAGAGTAGAGAGCAAAACTGTCGCTGTCTACCCGCGTGCTGCTGGCACGCATGCGTGCGCTTTGCCGGGGTCGAACACTCTGCATAATCATATTAAAAAGGTAGTGGAAATCTACATATCTAACAACAGGAATATTATTCGAAAATTCTTAACAAACGACTTAAAACTATCTCTAGCATTATTTTATTGGAAGAACGACTAGAATTTCCTTAATGCAGATCTTGTATCAATAACACTTAATGGAAAAAGGAAGAGAGTTAAATTCAGAGGTAGCACAGGTCTACGTTTTACATTTATCGATTAATAAAGATGTTTAATAAAGCCATGAGACAAGAACTACGAAGCAAATGGCAGAAACGAGGCTGTCCTAAATATCTCATTAATGCGATTAATGTACACTTACAGTACTAAAGGATTTACCAATAACCAAAAATGTATTTAAAAATAGGCTTAAGGACTTTACTAATAGACGGTACTATATTATGCACACTATTTAAGGGGTGTAATTAATGTTTTGTTATTTGAAGTGTTATATTAGTGAAGAAGTGTGTGTGTCAGTGAAGTGTGTTTGTGTCAGTGAAGTTTTATATATTTTATAGTGGTAGTGTTCTTAAGTGATTTTAGCAGAAAATGAAATATACAAAGTATTTGAACAGTGAAATGTTTATGAATTGTTAGTGAAATCATGATAGTGTCGATGAAATGTGTCGTAGTTTCAGTGCAGTGAGTGAGTTGACAGCGAAATGAGAGTAGTGCTGAAAGATACTTGTGCATATTTGAACCAGAGGCGTATATTGCGGGTGTTCAAGGTGTGCGCTGGACACCCTGTAAATTCTGTAATCCCATTTTTTTAAGTTGTTTTACATAATGCAACAACAATTTTAATTTATCACAATTTAAATGTGTGGTAATCTCGTTGGAAGTTGACGTATATAGTTCAAGACTAATTTTAATTTATTACCATTTAAATATTTTAAATGCCGGCTGGTTGAATGTGCATACCATCCCCAGAACGGCTTTCGTTTTATAACGTAGGCTACGCTCTGCCTGACGGAGTGGAATGAGGTGTGGTCTGGTTGTCCTGCCCGTACAAAAGAACATCCTCGGTTGAGAGTTACTGCTATCATTCTCTGAGCGCGCACGGAGGAGTGGTGGGGATACTCGCTTCTCTCAAGCTCGCAGGTGGTCCTCTATACAGGCAGCTTAACTTGTCAATTGTAGCCTTATAAAATATTGTGTTTGACTGCTTGTTTGAGTGAATTTACTGTGTTTAGTTTTTATTAGAGTTTATAGCTGTGTGCCAGCGCAGGTGAACAATTTAAAATATTATTTAATGATAATAGCACTTGGAAATGTATACTGTAAAATATATTTTGCAAAAATCATTCTCTTCCCGCCCACTAGAAGAGAAAAAATTACCAGTCTTCGGTCCTGGGCACAGAAACTCATGAAGTTCAGAACGCACGGTCGATAGTGTTGTGTTGGTCGAATGGAGTGGGAGCTGGAGTGCGCCTTTACTTCGTGTCTCAACATGTAAACAGTCCGTCATAGTACGGCAAAAAATATATTTCACCCTGTACAGATGCAGTATATACAGTACATTCCTAGTGTAGACAATAAATGTCTACCATTAAGATATTAACGTGAGTCGTAGCCTTCAATCAGGTGTCCCTACGCCGAAGCCTGTTACACGTACCGCAGCAATACACACAACGGTAATGCACATTACGGACCCACCTGTGCTGTTGCAGTCACCCTTCCACACGGTCATGACGTCATTTATACTCCGTGTACTCTAAACCTCATACTGGTTATTCTGTGTCCTTAGGCCGAAACCTGCTAATTACATATAGTGATTAAGAGTAGACCTACCCCGCCACTTCCAAATTTAATGCAGGAATATAAAACAAAAAGGCGACAATACACTAGACATTTTTCTATTTCACAATATGAAGATGTAGAATCGTTAGCGAGCTGTGAAATTTCAAACAAGTTATTTTGCTGGCGATGCTTATTGTTTTATAACAAAAATGAGGTTTAGAGTAAGTATGGATTTGCTGACTTGAATCACTTGTGTAGTGTACAGCAAAAACATTCAAAATCTCAAACCCACGTACAATGTTTCCAAAAAATGAAAACTTTTCGGCAAACAGTGAATTGATATGCAAATCTGACTTTCAGGTAGAAGCTCCTTGTAAAGCAGACTGCAATAATTTCAAGGGAAAAATTGTGCCGGGGCCGGGTATCGATCCCGGGACCCTTCGCTTAGCGCTCGACTGAGCTACCCTAGAAACCATACACGACACCGTCACAATTTCTTCCATTTATATCCCCACAAATTAAATGGGGATGAGTTGTACAACTTAAATGGGGATGAGTTGTGTGGATATAAAGGGAAGAATTGTGACGGTGTCGTGTATGGTTCCTGGGATAGCTCAGTTGGTAGAGCATTCGTGCGCTAAGAGAAGGGTCCCGAGATCGATACCCGGCCCCGGAACAATTTTTCCCTTGAAATTATTCAAGTGAATTGATAATTTAGTTGATTATCAACGAAGAACTAATAGCAATAAATACAACGAAGGGGTAAAGAAAAATAACACTGTATTAATACGAATCATTGACGCTATTTGTCTTCTAGCTAATCAGGAGCTCCCTCTACGGGGACATGACGAATCAGATAGTTCTTTGAACAAAACAAATTTTTTAGAATTTTTTAATGTATTAAAAAATATGGTTTACTTTTAGAAAACCATCTAAATTCTTCAACAGTGTTTTCAGGAACTTCTTCATTGATTCAAAATGGTAGGCCTACCATAGAAGCTGTTACTGTTGTAGAAAAATAAGAAATGAAAAATGAAATTAACTCAGTTTCATTTGTAGCTATAATACTTCATGAAACTTCTTATATTGAGAACAAATCTCAACTATCTACAGTTCTCCGCTATGTATATGAAAGATTTTTGGGCTTTGTAAATGTTAGTGCTGATAGAACAGCAGATGGTTTATTTACTCCACGTAGCATGAGTAGTTAATGAATTTGAAATTTCTACTAAACTCGTGCGACTATACACTAATTATATATTTTTAACAGAACACCCATCCTCCAGGTTCAGCATACGCCACTGGTATGAATATATCATACTCGTGGGTTTTAGTTTGAACTTAGGGTTAAGATACAAATTAGATTTACTTTAAATGTTATTTTAAGTGATCGTGCTTCATTTAATTTAGGATACTCCTTGTTAATATTATTGTACTATTCTTCTTCTTCTTATTATTATTATTATTATTATTATTATTATTATTATTATTGCTATTATTATTTGTTATTTATTATTAGTGTTAATTAGTATTATTATTAATTGTAATTATTATAAATTCTGTATATTATTAATTGTCATTTTTGAGTGTAATTAGTTACCACTGCCACCTGGTATTTACCCATTTGCTGTGTGAATAAATATGTATAATGGGTTTACAAGCAGAACACCTTAAATAAAAAAAATATTACTTCTCAGAAAAAGGCGTATAATTGTACATAATATGTATATAAACTTAGAATGGGAAAATGAAATACACAGAAAGAGAAACAACTTACTGAAAATAGTATAGCCTATTAATGATTCAGTTCTGTCAAAAACTTTCAGTCGCCTTTTACTCGAAAGTAACATTTTTTTATCATACAATACCACACACAAATTCCATCCAAAGATATTCAAAAACACTAACGTAACATTCAGTCAAAATGAAACAAGGGTATTTGAAAAAGGACTGAAACACAATCTACAACATAACACGACACCATGAACACAACAAACGCAAACAATCATTAATGCATAAACGGCAATTCAAAACACACAAACACAATACCAAGAATATACAGTGTGTCCGCAGAAACATTCCGGGATTATAAACTGCTATAATTCTGTCACTATGTGTTTTACGAAATTCATACCGGTGTCATTAGAAAGAACAGCTCAGAGAACTTCAGGAAATGCGTAATTTATAATTGTTGACCGAAATAATAGATGGCAGCACAAGAAGAAAGAAAAAACGCCGTTTTCGCTATTTCGCTAGTTATTAAGACATTGTTGTTTCCAAGGTCCTACGTTCTCGTCTGCGATTTCATCCCTACAAACTGCAATTAATGTATAAATTGAAACCTGATGACCCTGCAAAACGACGTGTTCTCTGTGAAAATTTATTGACACTAATGGCGGATGATGAAGGCCTTCCAATCAAATTCATTTTTGGTGACGAGGCAACGTTCCACGTTAATGGGAAAGTAAACAAGCATAATGTTAAAATTTTTGAGAGCGAGAATCCACATTTCATTTTGGAGATTCAACGTGATTCTCCTAAGGTAAATGTGTTTTGTGCTGTTTCGAAACGGAAAGTGTATGGCTCATTTTTCTTTCAAGAAAACAATGTAGCCAGTATGAGTTATCTACTCGTAGATGTGCTTACTGAATGGTTGTTTCCACAATTATTGGAAGAAGAAGGCAACGAATTTCTTTTCCAACAAGATGGAGGACCTCCTCACTCCTCACATTCAGATCATTTAACACAATTTGCTTATATCCAACAATATCTTAATGACAAGCGAAATACTGGAAACGGCGTTTTTTTTCTTTCTTCTTGTGCTGCCATCTGTTCTTTCGGTCAACAATTATCAATTACGTATTTCCTGAAATTCTTTGAGCTGTTCTTTCTAACGACATCGGTATGAATTTCGTAAAACACACAGTGACAGAATTATGTCAGTTCAGTATCTTATTTGAAATGATCTTCCAGTCTGTCCTATGTAGTTTGGGAATTGTGTTCGAGCAGAATTGCAGACTTATTGCGTAGGACGAATTGCTCACATTGTGCTCAGTTACTGTGGAGGCAGTGGGGAACGAGTGATGGTGGACCAGTTAGAATTATGGAGAGGCTGGTGCTCAGTTATTTTTTCGATTCTCTACTACAGTGTGATTCCGGCAATGAGGCATGCCAGACTTAGCAGACTGTTATACTTTTGTGCGCTCACTCGAGTGTAATATTACTCAGGGTGATTGAGTTAGGTTCCAGAGATCGCGGAGTGATTGAACAGTGCCTATGACTTGCTTCAATTAGCGATCTTGGAGCGCTCAGTGGACATCGAACGATGATTGGAAGGCGTTCCATGGGGAACGGTCAGGGACCGTGGAACGACCGAGAAGAACGATCATCTATAGCGGAGTCGACCGTTCTCCTGTTATGGTGAGCGGCAAGCAGGTTTGCGGAGAGTGACGGCGAACCGCTGTTCGGTCCACCGTTGTGCTGTATGTCGCACAGCGGTTATGTAGGACTGCAGCAGAGCGACTAATCAGAAGGCGTTCCGTCGAGAATGATCTGATACCAGGGAACGACCCGAGCGAACGAGCTATCTTTGCCGAGTGGTATGTGTACGGATTATATACATTGTGATGAGTGAGGGGCGAACTATTTGCCACAATATAGTGGAGTGCAATTGCCGCAGCGCTCATGGTGAATTTGCCTTAAGGCTGCTACATTATTATAGCTCCTTCGAGTGGCGTAGTTGGGTGGTTTTCTGGGTAATGGATGAGTTGTGTTGATTTGTCTGTATGGAGAATCAATCTGCTATAGATATGTAAGTTTTAGTTTTAGTTTATCTCTTCGTTTATTATATTGCTATTAAAGCGGCCGTTTATATTTATAATATCATATATTGTTTGTGTCATTGCTACCATCATCGTCCCTTATTGAACAAGGCGTCCCGTAGTAACCAAAAGGAAGACGAGACACGGACCGGAGCCTGAAAGTAATGCGTCTCAATCTTAATAATAGTCCCACACCATCGCGTCCTCGCAGAGGTTTATCTATTGAAGATTGTGAGCACCGTCCACATGTAATATTAAGTGAGCGAGCACCATGAAATGTAATAGATTTAATGGGCCTGTATGAATATATCAATAAAATAAATAAATAGACAAAGAAATACATTTTTGAAACCCTCATCACGATAATGATATCACTGACCTCGAATGTTACTCAGAATATCAGTGATGTCCAAGGAGAAGTCACCTATAGCTACATATAAAATGTCCTGCAGATATGTATTAGTTAGTCGTGATCGTGCTTTGTTCTTGAGGTATTTCATAAGTGAGAAAGTTTTTTTTTTAACGAATTTATTCCAGAGCTGAAAATGACTGGAGATCTATCAAGTCAAGTTCCTCACATGCAGCCATATTATTCTCTTGAATAACCTTGATATCTCTGTTTAAATCCACTGAATTGAAAGGGTTATACACCATGAAAAACGAGAAGCACTATCAGGTCTATAAGATATTATAACGGATAGGAACACTATTTGTTTCGGCTCGTACATAAAAGATAAGTTAAAGACGGACTATTATATTATTAGAATTTTGTTTGTACGACAAAGTTTGAATTGAGAAAGAGTCTCAGGAGGGCTCGTGCTAGCGAGCACTTTTTTATTAGTATGATAAGAGCACCAAATGTTATTAAAAGAGCACTATGGTGTTCGCGAGCACCAGGCTGAGAACGCCTGATCTAAGGCATCCTGCCTACAACTCGCGACACAGAACAAGCGCTGGTTATTGAGTCCTCATGAGGGGTATAACGGCTGTGGCGATCATCGTGCTAGCCACACGATGTCTTCACTAAAAGTCACACAAATCGTACTTAATGAAGTAGTAGGAATTCTATTTCGTTTGTAGCCACAATTTTGGTATTGCACAAAACGATTTAAATAAAATTCAGTCATGTGAAATGAAATTTCTAATATGAACTTGTTAGAGACTGCACATTAGAAGACCATAAAGATAAAAAAATAAGATACTGTACTAGATCTTATTCAAATGCTTTGGCTGTTTGTGGCAAAACGTAGGAATAAATTAATAATTGGAAATTCCATGTGGATAATACTCAAGAAACCAGACTCCCGAAATAAATAATAACAGACATAAAGGAAAGAGACATAGGAAGACCACTGATGGAGTGGTTCGACCTGTGAAATAATGTAAGAAGAAGAAAAAAACAGGGTCATTTAATGTATAAATATCTAGCCAATGGCTATGCAGCACAAAAGAACCAGTTACGAGGGAAATCTTTTTTCCATAGGATCGAGACCTGGTTAAATAGTAGTGACACAATAATTATACTGGATTTCATACTAACACAATTTTTATCGGGCCATGGGAAATTTGGCTCTTATTTAGAAAAATTTAAATTACATAAGAAAATGGCTACTTATATGACCTAATCTGTGAGGAACGCCAAACTGTTATATAAGTTTTCTTATGGTCGGAGTTCTACAATTTTTATAATGTAATATATGACAAACCATTAATCAATGTTTTCAGAAAAACATGTTACTACAAATAATTTTATACGTTATATATTTAAGAACTTCAACGATAGTAGATATAAATGTTAAATTTAAGTAGCGTAGACTGGGTTATCCAAGCGAAATATATTCTTGTTATAATCATTTAAACTATAACCGTAATGTATTTTCGGGTAAAATAGGGTTTAATAAATTTTACATTCAAATAAATAAATTAAAAAAATATATATTCCATTATAGTTAAAGAAAATACTACAAACCGTAATATAATTCACTATGTGACAAAGATTGGGTACTTCACGCGTAAATATATGATGTGGAAGAATGTGGCATCTTCACGACACCAGAATTTTAATGCAATGTATAAGTACGCCCATGCTCCGTCACCGAAAACAAAAATCTCAATAATAACAAATAACAGTAAGCTTATGACACAAAATTATGTGGAATGTCCCCTGTTCTGAGCACGAATATGTACTCTTTCTGGAGGTGTTCGAGTGATTATTATACAAAAGAAAAATATGTATCTTTGTTCTAGCGATAAATAATAATAATAATAATTATTATTATTATTATTATTACTATTATTATTATCTCTTTTGAAGCCTGGTTTTCTTCTATTGTAGTCAAAATCAACTTACATACGGCATCACCTTTTAGAATTTTTAATTCTGTCCTTTTTAATGTTTCATAATCAATTACTCACCGTAATACTTCATACATTCTCTTAATTGCTTAATTTTTATATCTATATCTTCTTTAATATAGAATTTTATGAGTTAGGTAATTAATACGTGACAAAAACAGTAAAGACTAAAACTATTTTACGTTTTAAGCTGCTCTTTTCCTAAGCTGTCATTAATAAAACTGTGTTCTAAAAATGAAATATGTATTAACGTAGTATGGCACAGTCTCAAGTTTATTAATTTGCTCCTTGGAGATTGTCTCCATATTTATAACAGTACCACTGTTCACAGTAAAATGGTACTAATATTAATAAATTATTTTGTAGAACTAAATTAGACTAATACATATTTAGTTTCGACATCTAATCAACGCCAAGATAATCTCAAAATGTAAGTTAAGAATATATACTATACTTTACGAATGAATTTGAGTACGAAACGTTTGATTAAATTCAATGGATTGCTGTCGTAGTCCCCTGAGTTCCTTCTTTAGAAATTAGTGAGCAGAAGTATAATAGAATGCGATTTAATTTTGAAAATAGTCGCATGTTCCTATATTCTCTGGAGGCATTGTTGTATGACATGCACTTAAAGCGCCACAGTCGGGGTATTGTGTAAGTTGTGACATACATGCACGAACACACTCTATCAGCTAATTGAAGAAACTCGTTTAATTACTGAAAGGAAGTTACATCACCTAGCTACATAAAAACTTCATTATTAGCGGGGATCTCAACGCCAAACACAGTACATAGATCTCTAGAATCAATACTCCGAAAGGCGAACTTCTTTTAGATGATTCCTTAAGACACAATTAACTGTGCTCGGACCACTGGAACCAACAAGATATCCCTGGATTGCTGCCCATCACCAGACGTTCTTGATATCTGTCTATATCGTAGCAAAAACATTCCTATACAACAATATTGTCTAACAGCACTAGATTCTGATTCTGTTAAATTGGAAAAATCATATTAAAGAAATTACCCCAAACTAAATTCAGCATGTTTTGCAATTAGATCCATGCAAAAGATAGTAAATATCAATACCTTAAAAACAATATACTTTGCATACTTTCACTCGGTAATGAGTTTTGGAATAATATTCTGGGGAAATTCCACAGATAGTAACAGTATATTCCTATTACAAAAAGAGTAATTAAAATAATAGTAGGTGCCAAATCTAGGGAATCTTGTAGGACTATTTTCACAAAACTACAAATAATGCCCATGGCTTGTCAGTATATATTTTCATTAATAATCTTCCTCTTATGTAATCGTGAAAACTTTGTAAATAATTCAACAGTTCATAGCGTAAATATACGTCAAAAAATGACTTTCATACTCCATCGGCAAGTCTACCATGCTATCAAAAAGGAGTGCGTTATATGGCAGTAAAAATTTTTAATTGCCTCCCTATCGATATAAAAAATGAAACTCAAAACATAACATTATTTAGGGCCAAATTAAAGAAGTACCTAATTTCTCACGCCTTCTATTCTGTAGGTGAATTCATGACATTCAATAACACTTCATGAAATTGATACTAAAACTTTGTGTTGTACTAGTAGACTATATTATAAATCTCTTCTGTATATATTTCATCTAGACTGTGACTATAAATTAAGACTTTATAATAGTATTAAGTTTTTGACTTGTTCCATATTCTAGCTGTGAAGCAATGTATGAATTCCATGGAATGTTAATAAATACAATACAATACAATATACGTGTGCGTGTGACTTTGAGCAGATCCATCACTAGATATTTTAAACCAGTTAAAAATTGTTAATTGATGAACTGAAACGAATACACCAAACGCTTACATGAGAATATCCCAGGAAATCATTCAATTCAAAACATATGTGATACTGACACAGCAATACAAATGATTTCTGACACCATAACAAGTACTACTCTTGATGGAACAACAACTTTATTACCTAAAGCATATAATACAAGTAACAACACAAAATTTCAGTTCCTCGTTAAAGCTAAAAATCAAGCAAGACGCCGTTGACAACGTCTTGGAGCTGTTCAGGCAAAGAGAGCTTACTATCGTTATCAGCGCGCAATACCCAGGAAAAGTCAAACTTACTTAGTGCAAGAATTTACAAACGAAGCTCAGCGACTTACACCAGGAGGAAGAGTTTTGAACTTTTTGAACTTTCACTAAAAACATCTTGGAAAATCTAAGTAAAAAATTCTAACTCCTATGTAAAATAATGTAGGCAATATGATTTATGAACCTCCAAACAAAGTAGAAATTCTGGCCAATAGTTTCTATGAAAGATCCCACCCATGTACATAACCTTCAGACGATAATTTCACTGTGGATATTACTCAGCAAGTACTGTAAAACAAATACTTACTAGACCGCCGTCTAAGATCATACCTCATGTTGACCCTAAGGAAGTTAAAACTATAATTTAAGAACTTTCCAAGTAATAAAGCACCAGAAAGAAGCATGGAAACAACTCTCTCATTGTTCAATGACACACATCACTAAAATATTTAATTTGTGCCTTCGCTATCACTATTTTCCTCTAGGTTGGAGAACAGCTCATATCATAGCTATTCCTAAGCCGGTAAAGACCCAATAAATCCCCATAGCTACAGACCAATAAGTTTGCTGAACTTTCTGAATAAAATTTTTGAACGCTTAATATTAAATCGCCTCAGTCCAATATTAAACTCACCTGAAAGAATAAATCACATTCAATTTGGTTTTAAAAGTCTTCTTAGTACCACAGATGCTGTGTTTAGATTGACATATCTTATACAATATGGCTTTCAACAAAGCCATACAGTTGCTACCTTTCTGGACTTCGAACAGGCATTTGATAAGGTAAGACAAGATGGACTGATATGCAATCTACATCAATTATACTTCCCTGATATTTAGATTCATCTGCTAGCTAACTACCTTCAAAATCGTAAATTTAAATTCGAATAGGAGCAGCCCTCTCTACCTCCAGAAACATCGACGCAGGCGTTTCTCAAGGATCTGTTCTTGCATCTGTTCTTTACTCCATTTACGTCCAGGATATGCCTACAATGCCAGACTGCCTACATAGTCTTCATGCTGATGACACTGTCATATTTATTAGACATTTTAAGTCCACGTAGCTTGTGTCAACATGCAAAATGCCCTAAACATATTAACACAATGATCAACCAAATGGAGGATAAAAGTCAACGGCGAAAAATCTCAATTGACGGTTTTTAGTAAACGCTTTCCCAGGGTTATAGATCAACTGAGTATTTAGGAACAAATAATACCTTTTACCACATCAGATAAATATCTTGGAGTACTTCTAGATAAACCTTACAGGCATCACATTCAAAACATAAGAGACAAAGCATTTCAAAGATGCATGGCACTCTATCCACTTTTAAAAAACCTGACTTCGAGGAAAGAAAACGTCCTGCTGTATACATCAGTCATCCGATCATACATCCACTACTGCTGTGACATATGGACTCAAGCTCATCCCCGTCACCTGAAGAGTCTGAAAATAATTCAAAGAGCTGTCTCCAGAACAATCACTAGTGCACAATACCTCATAAACAATGTCAAACTCTACAATGAACTTCGTATACCCTTCCTGGTTACTCATATTCAAAATCTACAGACTACTTACAGGTATAAGCTACTTCTTCATGCCAACCCTTTACTAAGAGACATAACATAACTTCAAACAAATAGCTACGTCTTTGACGGTCTTATTAATAAATTTTATTTAATATAACCTATTTATATTTCAATTTATATAATCATATTTTCTGTAAAACGCAAGGTTCCAAGAGACCTGATACTTTTAATAATAACATCTTGAAACTCATAAAAAAAGAAGTTATATCAACTGTATTTTACATCGTATCAATTTAATAGGGGCGGCGTTATACTACTGCAATGACGATTTTATATTACACAAAGAAATATTGTATCAAAATCTACGCCCTTGCAGTGACAATAATAATAATAATAATAATAATAATAATAATAATAATAATAATATAATAATAATAATAATAATTATTATTATTATTATTATTATTATTATTATTATTATTATTATTATTATTATTGTACACACCTGTGGAGTAACGGCCAGCCCGTCTGGCCGCGAAACCAGGTGGCCCGGGTTCGATTCCCGGTCGGGGAAAGTTACCTCGTTGAGGTTTTCTCCGGGGTTTTCCCTCAACCCAATATGAGCAAATGCTGGGTAACGTTCGGTGTTGGACCTCGGGCTCATTTCACCGACATTATGATCTTCATCTCATTCAGACGCTAAATAACCTAAGATGTTGATAAAGCGTCGTAAAATAACCTACTAAAATATAAAAAATTATTATTATTATTATTATTATTATTATTATTATTATTATTATTATTATTATTGTTTGTTTAGTCGACTATCCGAAGATAGGTTTGAACATCGTAAGTGGCACCAATAAGGCATCAGTCATGAAGCAACTAAGCCAAGAGATAATGGGTAATGTTGGCCAGCTGCTTTCTCCCTCCATTTCGTACATCGCTGACTAGTAACATATTACACTAATCATACTCCAATAAAAACAATTGCTCTTCCTGTAACACATATCGTCAAGTGAGATGTACGGTCCGATAATAAATGTACATATCAGCCAGAATCTCAACCATTATTATTATTATTATTATTATTATTATTATTATTATTATTATTATTATTATTATTATTATCATTATTATTACGTGTGTGCTGTACTTGTACAAGAGCTTGCGTTCCTCAGAGTCTTACCTACAACCCAAACAATTGACGTTCTTTCTGTATTTTGAAAGGAACTAACTGCTATGTGTTTCATGAAACCATTGAACACAACTGACGCACTGAATCCATCTTTCACCATGCTTGTCGTCCTCGAAATTTCCTGAGCAAGATCCGCACAAAAATCATTAGGCTTATCATTTTGGTTTTCTTTAAGCACAGATATTCTTTGTTTGGCTCATGAAGATGATGCTATTTCGTTGTCTACCGTTCTTAACTCATTTGAGAGACTGGAAATGTCATTCTCCTTTAGTGCTGCTTTGGTCCCTTCCGGTCCTCATCGAACTTGCCAAGGAAAAGACGAGGTTTCTCTTCGGAAATTTTCCTTTGTTTCAGACACAATGAATTCGCTCTTTCATATCACTTGTATTGTACGGTATTTCCTTCCAGTGGAGGCGACTTAAAATTAATTTTGAGGAGGACAAGTGGCTTGACTGAAAAGAAATTTAGGATTTGGAGGGGTGATATCAAAACAGTAAATTACAAGATAAACATTGCTATTTTTTAATATTCACATTTAGGCTTATAGAATAAAAGTAAACACAAAACTAGAACTCGTTTTCCAAATATAATTTCTGAAGGAGAGTTCTATTTCTTTGCTCATTTATTTATATTGAACTACATTTCGGAGTGAAAAGAATAAGTAAATTTTAAAAGTTAATGTTTCTGTGCATGAAAAATATTCACATGTAGACCTAAGAGTAGAAAAATAAACATAACACAACAGTATAATTTGATTTACAAATACATTTTCTGAAAGAATGTCCTGTATTATTGCTGATTTATTTAAATTGACTTGAAAAGAATATTGGATTGCGGAGTGTAAAGAAAAGTAAATATTAAAAACGAAAATTTCTATGCATTAAAAATATTCCCATAGGCCTAACCGAAAAATAAACATGACACTAAGACATAATTTGATTTACAGATACATTTTCTGAAGGAATGTCCTCTTTCTTTGTTTATTTATTTATACTGACTTGCTAAGAACACTGGATTTCGAAGTGAAAAGAATATGTAAATATTAAAAATGGATGTTTCTATGCATTAAATATATTCATATATGTCCACAACTGTGGAGTAACGGTTAGCGCGTCTGGCCGAGAAACCAGGTAGCCCGGATTCGATTCCCGGTCGGGGAAAGTTACCTGATTGAAGATTTTTCCGCGGTTTTCCCTCCACCCAATATGAGCAAATGCTGGGTAACTTTCGGTGCTGGACCCCGGACCCATTTCACCGGCATTATCGCCTTCATCTCATTCAGACGCTAAAAAACCTAAGATGTTGATAGAGCGTCGTAAAATAATCTACTTAAATAAAAAAATTCATATGTGAAAATAACAGTAGAAAAATAAACATATAATTTCATTTAGAAATACATTTTCTGAAGGAATGTCCTCTTTCTTTGCTCATTTCTTGATATCCACTCATCTCACATCTTCTCCAGAACTAACGCCTTAGCAGGCTTCTTGTGGAAATGTACAACGATCACAGAATTTAACCTTTGCTGTCCCATAGTTAAACGCAAATAGATCTTAAGACTTTTAAGACCTCACAAAGATCTCTCTGCTATTGCTGTTGACACAGGAATCATCATCACAATTTTCAAAAACTTGTACAGTTCTGAGAGCACGTTCCCAAGATGAACTTCTTGCTTGAAATGACAGATAGGACTTCTATGTTCTCAACGACTTTTCCTTCACTCTGCAGCATCTCATGAAGCATTCCTCTGTGAAGCAGGAGACGGTCAGAGTCTATATATTGTCCATAGAATTGTAGAATTTTGTCTTTACTTGCACCACTTCCACGTATAAATTGTTCAGGTTCCAGGTAGAAATTGTAAGCTTTTCTTTCAAAACGGGAAGTTAAACAATTGACAATTCTATCTATGTTTTCAAAGTACAAACTACTGTCTCTTTATTCTACTGAATCATATGGCTCTGCTGAATTGTCTTGAGAGTCATCATATCTTTTGGGAATATTTCTCATTCTGGGCAGCGTGGGTGAACGAGCGTCTGCAGGTTTATTCTCTCTTGCATTTATCCAGGTGCCATTGAAACTCTTTCTACAAAATTCAATGCCTGCTCTTACGGTCTTAACCATTCTATTAGTCTCTTCAAGACGAAGGAACTTACTGTATTTTGCAAAGCAGAATTCACTGAGTCTATCCGGCCAAACAGCTTGACAAGAATATTAAGAATAATAAAAAATTAAATTAATTCATGAGTCTTAAAAACGAAGCAGCTTTAGATCCAGATTCAGTTGAATCGATTTCGGAAATAGATGAAAAAATCCATTAATTGTGTGTAATTTGAAAGGACAGATGAAAGTGACTTATATCTGACTGTCCATCTTGTAGGACCAAGTGGTTGGAGGTGAGGTGTTCCAGCACACTTCAAAGACTGAAAAAATCCCAGTCTCTTAGGACAGTCACGCACATAGTTAATTATATCTTTGGCCATACTAAATGCTTATGTGCTTTTGAGATTGATGATAGTGTATCTTGTATCACTAAGTTCAGTGAATGTGCTAAGCAGTGTATATTTAAAGCTCGATTTTTTTGCTCAATATTCTTGCTTGAACTCCATATATACTCCAGCCATATTGGTAGATCCAACATAGTACTGACATCTACAATTACTTACATGCAAACCAAAGCGACTTATTGTATCACTGATGAAAGAAAATAAGTTAGAAGTTGTTGACTCTGTTTCATAAAATCCAAAAAACAGCTCCTCAACTCTAAAGCGTCTGTGACGAATCTTAGCCAAATCGAAAACTATTCCTTTCTACTGACATCAGGTGTTTGATCACAGATTATTTCAAAGTGTTCAGAGTCTTTTAGCTCGGCGACTAACTTCCGAAGAAGTGCATGACTCATTATATCAAGCATTTAATTTTGTATTTTTGTAGTAATTTTCATTGTCAGTGTGACCTGTAATATCTAAATCCTGAGTTGATAGATATAGCAGCGAAGAAAATAATTTCAACAAACAAACACGACTTTCTGCCATTTATCTCTCTTTCTGATAACATATCTGAGTTCTAGCATTAATTCTAGCTTTTACAGAACTCAGTTTCATGACTGCTTCCCTATGACATGCTGAACGTTCATGCACTTTTGGATTTCCGTGCTCTTCTTCCAATTACAAAGTATTGTTTCAATGAAAGTCATCTCCCTTTTACCTGAGCATCGAAAAGGCTTAGGCTCAAATATTTCCTTATAAACAGAGCATAAGATAACATCTTTTACGTAGTCATAAATAATCCATGGAAATATTTTATTCCAGTCTGGATTAAAACGCCTCTTATGTTTCTTTGCTGTAGTTGCTACCTTTTTCTCGGATGTTAATTCTTCATTTAGTTTAGATGACGATTTTCTGCATCCACATTTCTTGCCGGCACTGTTCGATTACTAGCACAGTTTTCAAAGTCTGGGTTGTCCTCCTTATTCTTGCTTTTAATTTTGATAACAAATTTGTCTATTTTATAAATATCCCATAGCATCTCTAACTGTTTCAATAAAGTCATCTCCCTTTTACCTGAGCATCGAAAAGCCTTAGGCTCAAATATTTCCTTATAAACAGAACATAAGATAACATCTTTTACCTGGTCATAAATAATCCATGGAAATGTTTTATTCCAGTCTGCGTTAAAACGCATCTTATGTTTCTTTGCTGTAGTTCCTATTTTCTTCTCGGATGTTGATTCTTCATTTAGTTTAGATGAAGATTTATCTGGATCCACATTTGTTGTCGGCACTGTTCGATTACTGGCACAGTTTTCAAAGTGTGGGTTATCCTCCTTATTCTTGCTCTTAGTTTTGATAACAAATTTGTCTATTTTATAAATATCCTATAGCATAACTAACTATTAATACTTGTGTTAATAATTTATTATACCATTAATATTTATGTAGCGACAACTTCACAGTATCACAGCTGACAAACTTCACTGAGATTGAAGAACGCACGCTTGTTTATAAATTAAGGAGCCTGAGACACTGAAAATTTCAAGAATTTCAAATCGATATTTTTCGAGATTCTGGAATCGAATTTAGCAGGAATTCGAATACACCAAAGAATACAGAAACTATGACAAACTCCTAAAGCTCGAATCTTCTTGTTTTCTCTTGTCAACAAATGTAACTGCCATCTATCCGGAAACCATATAACCTGCAAATACAAATTACAATCTCCAATGCTCTGTGGGTTGTCGTTGCTCCAATTATTTATTAGAACGCCAGTGTTTTGTAACATTTGTCAAGAGGTTGTTGCAAATAAAAATTGTAATATTGAAATTTAATATTCTTTGGAGGGGGGAGCAAAATGACACTCTGCCCACCCCCCTTTTTTTTTTAAATGAGCAGTGGGTGATTAAGTACCAGGTCCTTTACTTAGCACCCTTGCCTTATAAAGAATCTGAAGGGTGGCATATGGTTAGTTGGATAATGATTATTGTTGCTTAACTAATGTCTGCTAGCAGCAGACAATTCAGATGGACAGTGTTAGTTTGATATTAAGGTGTAAGGGATGTGTTTGAAAAAATCATTAGGGATTGAAACTGCTATTGAGCTAGATGATTTGAGTATTCAACAATGGATTGGGATGAATAAGTAGTGAGGATAGGAAATCTTGACGGATCAGCTTGATATATTTTGTGAATTTCATAATACCTAGTATTTCGAATAGTTTAGTGTTGCGAATGCGATAATCCGCTCCTTTTATGATTCTGCAGATTGCCCTCTGGAGTCCACCTAGGCTGTGCTTGGGACCATATCTCGTAACAGTACAGTCCGCGTCACCGTTTTTGGCGTGTGACAAAGTAATTGACACGTTCATTTCGAGTGTTTTACATTTGCCGCAGTCAGTCTGACAACTGTGTTTGGCAAATGGCTGATGTAGCGTGTATAGGAAGTGGTACCATTCTCAGCTGCACTAGCAACATGCTCACAAACTGTGCACTATATATCTAGGACACACGCCAAAAACGCTGGCGCCAGCTGTACAACATGTATGAACGGAGTAGAGTAGTATATAGTAGAGTCTTGATCTTGAGTGAAGTGGAGGTCTTGAACACCGGGTAAAGCGCCATGAATCTCTGGAAGGCTCTGTCGCGGACGGATGTGATATGTTGTCTGTATGTAAGTCGTTTATCCAAAAATACTCCAAGGTACTTTGTTGTTGTGATAAATGGTATATCTTGTTCTTGAATGGAAAGAGAGTCAGTTCGATGTGGAAAGCGTTTTGTAATGACTAAAGCCTGAGATTTGCTTCCATTTATTTTGAGGCGCCACTTTGTTGACCATTGAGTGATAGAATCCAGAGCTTCCTGTAGTTGGAGACATCCAAAGTGAAGGTTGATGTGCTGTGAATAGATGAAGTGTCATCTGCGTATAACCCTTGCTGACACTTGGGATGTGCAGGTATGTCTTGAACATATACGCTAAATAGCGAGGGACTTAAAACTGAAACCTGAGGCACTCCTGCTTTGATGGGGTGAAGATTTGAAATAAGTGGTCCATCCCGTACTTCAAAAGTTCTGTTACGTAGATAACTGTGAATTAATTTAATGTAGGGAGACGATATATGTATGCTATCGAGTTTGTATAACAAACCGTCGTGCCATACAGTGTCAAAGGCTTGTTCCATGTCCAGAAATGCTGCTATCGTTTGCTGTTTGAGCTGGAAACCATTTTGGATATTTGAAGTGAGGCTGTGAATTGCTTCTCTGGTACTATGATAAGGCTTATATCCGAATTGTGAATGATGCAGATTGTTAGGGTGGTTTAAGTATCTTTGAATTCGTGCTAGTGTCAGTCGTTCATAAATTTTTCCAAGAAAATCCAGAAGACTACATAATCGGTCTATTGTTTGTTGGTACAGTCGGATCTTTTCCTGGTTTCGATATAGCTATTATGTGCACCAGTTTCCATGCTCGAGGGAAGTACGTAGTTGTGTTGTCGACAGGATTTGCATATTTTTGTTAGATGAGTAATGGCCCGTTTAGGTAAATGCTTCAACATATCTGGAGAGATTCTGTCTGGACCTGGTGTCTTGTTTAGATGTAGTTTGTTGATAGCAGTTTTGATTTCTTGAGGATGAGCATACGGAATAGTATCCCTTGTAGGTCGATGTAGTATTTCTTGTACTTATTGATGTATTCTTCTCGAGAAGTGCGAAATTGATGGGTGGGAATGTGGACAGAATCTTTTTTCGAAGGATTTGGCAAGTACGTTGAGTTTCTGTTGGGGATCATAGATGAAATTATTTGTAGAATCCTGGATGGGGGTTTTTGTTGAAGGTGTGATTTTTCTTAATATACGTTTCGTGAAGGACCAGAAATGTCTGAACGTTGGTTGTAACTGGTGTACAGTGTCTTCAAAATGTTTTTCTTTGTACATTTGACATTTTTCCTACATAGTCCTCGTTGGTATCTGTAAAATGCGGTTTTCGCTTGTGGATCTCCATACTGTTGCCATCGTTTCCCAGCTTTTGTTTTGACCTTTAATAAAAATTCTAATTCTTGATTTGGAGTGTCATTTGTACTTACTGGAGTTGATGTAGACGAGACTTCTATAAAATGTATTTGTTATATTTGTAGAGATTATATGTATTGCCATATCTATGTCGTCAAGTGTTAATTTTGGGATATTCCCTAGTAGTGCGTTATGTAGCCGTTTGGTGTATTCATTCCAATTAGTGACTCGTGATGCTTGTTTGTGAGGTAAGTGCAACAGTAGCGGTACCATGAAAGTAAGTAAAACCGGAACATGATCAGAATCTAGGACGTTGATTGCAGAATTGTTCAAGTGGTATGTGTTTTGTTTTGTGAAGACAAATATCTAGCATGTCAGGTTCTTGGGCTGCAATCCATAGATATCTTGTAGGTTGTCGTGGTCCATTGATGGCGTAGTGAAATTGTGTGGAATGTTGTAGTAGAATTTCTCCTTTTAGAGGAGTAATCCTTGAATTCCAGGCTCGATATTTTGCATTTAGATCACTGCAGTTTATAAAATGTTGATGGTGAGTTATCAGTTATGTAATGTCGTTTTCATTTATGTGGGCCTAGGGCGGGTAGTATACGGAAGCAATCAGAGTTTCAGTGTTATCGAGTAGTATGAATACACCAGTGGCCTCAAGTGTTTGAAATATGGGCAGCGTCGCTACTCTGTACGGAATTGAGCGTTTGATGAGGATGGCAGTACAACAACCTGGACGTTAATCTCTGTCTGTTCGTATGATATTGTAGTTTCTGATTCGGAGCTTTGATGAGGGTTTGAGATGAGTTTCTCTAATACAAGCCAAGTCCACGCTGTAATTATGGGGTAGTGTTTGCAGTTCGAATGTCTGGCGATTTATGCCGTTGGCATTAAAACTCAAGACCTTGAAGTTACCACGTAATACTGATGATCTAGGGATGTTCATTTGTGTTGCTAATAAGATTTGTTAGACCTTCTATGAACGTTATTGGTTTAGACAGAGGATCGGGGGTGCACTATATTTTATGAAGAGTGGATCGGATGATTCGAAGGCAATTAAAAACATTAAAGGAGCGAAGCAGGTGTAGAATGTCTTTGAAAGATTCAGCAGGAGAGTCTGGAGGAAGAGTGCTGTTTGTAGAATGACAAATGTTTTTTCAAAAGCCTGCGGCTGCGCTGGTTGCGAAAGCTGTGGAAAATCAGAAGAAATCCAAGCCGGTTGTTGAGTTCGATTTTCAAGACGAAACTTTTGAGTGTTGCGTATTTTTTTTCGCAGGGCATTTTTGCATTCTAATTGGACTGCACATTGTCCATAACTAGCTGTGTCTGCTCCGTTACAATTTGCACTTATGGGTGTGTGAGCTGGTCCCTTAATAGGGCAATCGGAGAATAAATGCTCTTGACTGCATTTAACGCTGCGAAGTTTTAAGTTGCATCGACGAGAGGTATGTCCAAATCCTTGACATTTGTGACATTGAATTATAACTTGTTCTGTAGCTTTCGATTTCAATGATGTGATTGTTAATGTCTCGTAATTGATAAATTGTTCTCGAGTGTTCAGTGTTTGTTGGTGTAACAACCCATATTGGTATAGGTCGTCTCATAGGTGCACCTTCGGTGTCATTGCAAGGTACTGTCATCTGTCGGACATGTTCTACATTGAAGTTGAGAAGTTCAAGTTCAGTTTTTATTGCGTCTGATTATTGTTAGTATTAATTATTAGTATTATTATTAATTGTATTTTCTATTAATTGTGTTTATTATTGTCTTTATTGAGTGTAATTAGTTACCACTGCCACCGGGTATATACTCATTGCAGTGTGAATAAATACATACAATTAAAGTTGGAAGTCCTTTCAGTACAACTTGTAAAAGTTTGGTTTCTCTTGGTTCATGTGATAAAAATTATGTTTTTCAGTCTGGAAAATGTATAATATATCATAGTCCTTACGACAAGCAGTGTGGTATTTGATCCCTTCAGAAGAGTAGCTGATTTTCATTGGTTGAGTGAGGAGTGATTGCAGATTTTTATTGTTACCGAAAAAATGCCGGGTGGAACGTTTGTAACTACGATTGGTGGCATTCTTGTTTGTTTGAGATGAGTAGTGGGTTTGTTTCTATTTTGGTTAGTATTAGATGTATTCTGTAGGTTTTCGTCTTTAGGTGAAGTTATGTCAGTGTCCATATGAGATGCAAGAGGTTCAAAGCTGATTTCTAGATTAATGTCTGGGTAAATAATTGACTCTTGCGAAGTGTTTTGGATTGTATCTGAATTTGCAATTTGTTCTTGAGAAGGAGTTAATTTTGCTTTTTTTCGTTGACTGTTCAGAGTTGTTTTTTTTCCAGGTGTCAGTGTCGTTTTAATTGATATTTCGGAATGTTGTTGAGTTAAATGTACTTTTTTCGAGTCCATTTTGTTTTTCGTTGACGTTCGCGAGAAATTTCTGAGACTAGATGATTGTATCGTGAAGATGGTTTCATTACCTGAAACATGCGGTATCAGTGGCAAATCATCGTCCTCTGGAGACGACATCGTAGTATTGTATGTTGATGTTGGAAGCAGTTGTGGCCGGTTTAAATCTTGTGATGAAATACTAAATCTTCTTTCCGCATAGAATCGTAAAGCGGAAGCGGACAGTCCCACCAAAGCGGAAGTCCGGAATATAGTAAACAAGACGTAGGTGGAATCACTTATAATGTTGGACAGTCACGATAATTTTAGTATATGAAACAGTATAGTCTCATAATAATTATAGAACACAATGAAAACACTCACTAACACGAACTGCATACTTGAGAGGCACAGTAGCGATGTGTATGAGGCACTCCTCTAAGTACATCCACTCAGGAAAGCAGTACGTGCTCGAATCACTCTGTCTCTTCAAAAATATTTTTGAGGTTGCAAAAAACACCATGCCCCCCGAAGTCGGCTCCAGCGTTTCCTTCTACATTTTACCCGGCTACTATCTTCTATCTGCTACATGCACGACATGCACAATATATCAGAGATGCTATGAATGCAAACACAAATATTTTATGTTTCATGCATTGGACATTTCTTCCACCAGAGAATTTTGTTACACCGTAAAGAACTTAAAGAGAAAAACATGACTACGTGGAATGTGAAAAGCGCTAAAAAATTAGCCTGCCAAGATAAGGTTGTGTTAAATAATCAGTGCATTGATAAGTTCATATTTTTCACCAAGAAGTAAGTATACACTGTTATTACTTGCCATTGTAAACGATTTGGACCGAAAAACACAACAAGAAATTCTTCTTTTAACAAAGGAAGTCAGTTCGAATATTCACTCACAAATTCAAAGCTATAGATCTCATAAATCTTTAAGGAGTTTCCAAAAAATCCTCTCACGGGGAAAACCCCAGTTTCAATTTTTGCAGGAAAAAATCATTGAGCTTGCATCTATATATTGGCCAATTTTATCAACAAACCTTCCTTAAAATGAATGCTTTAATTATATTTCATAATATTACAAACGCATTCCCGTAACGGTAAATCGACATTTTGAAGTCATTTTTCCACACTTATTACTTTTGTTGCACTTACTCTCTTTCAAATACACTCAGGGACAAAAAAACCGGACACTTTAATATTTGCTGATATTTTGCAAAACATTATCTTCTCATACAATATTATGGTAACCATCTGTTGTTATCGAGACGTGTATACATTGTTGATTGCTTTTTGTTTTATAAACAAGCCATTACAACCAAATATTCCAATTTTGCTTTCGGAGTCTCAGCTATAACAATTTTGTCTCAACCATTTTGTGCTTCATTATCGTCATCATTCGTTATTTCTTTATTTTTACATTTTATGAGTTTAAGTGGGGTTGTAACATTTGTCTTAAAAGAAGATGCGACCTGAAGATGTGGCTCGAGCTGTAGCCCTTTACGATGATGGACGCAGTGTACGTTACATTGCAAATGTTATGAATATGGCTAGAAGCACAACCCGTGATGCCATAAAACGGTATAGAGAGACCCTAGAATATACCAGAAGACCAGGTTCGGGTCGTCCAAGAGCTACAAATCCAAATGAAGACAGGTATATGGTGTTGAGAGTTCTTAGGGAGCGCAACCTGCCAGCTACTAGTGTAGCCCAGCAATTTGTTAACATGCACGGACGCCCAATTTCGGCCAAAACAGTTAGAAAGAGGTTGAAACCAAGTGGACTGATATCAAGTAAACCTGCAACTGGTCAGGATGCATCGAGTTGAACGACTGTTTTTTGCAAATGATCACAGGGATTGGAGAAATGGACAGTGGAGCTGTGTTCTGTTCACCGATGAGTCCCGTTTCAATCTGTGCTCACCTGATGGACGTGAAAGAGTTTGGAGAAGGAGGGGAGAACGATTTTCACAGTGTTACATTTCCGAAAATGTGCCGTATGGAGGTGGTGGAGTGATGGTTTGGGCAG
>NC_091128.1:13021189-13141189 GCF_040183065.1 Periplaneta americana | reverse complement strand
CTATAGAACTGTTCTAAGAAGCTAAGGTAGGCCTATACTCTGTTTTGATGGACTCATTGGGATTACTTATATATCTAACTGTTCTCACTTGAGTATCACAATAATAAATTGGTGTCTCATGTGTTCATGTCTATAACTGCAGGCTCACACCTTCAGATTCGAGTAGGCGTTCACTCTGGTGCTGTAGTGGCTGGCATCGTTGGGCTCAAGATGCCTCGTTACTGTCTGTTTGGTGACTCTGTAAATACAGCCTCGCGCATGGAGTCCACTAGTGAGGCTATGAAGATCCACATTTCTCAGTCAACACGCGACCTGTTGTCTCCATCCTATATTGTTTCTGAACGAGGAGAGATTCAGGTCAAAGGGAAAGGTAAAAATAGATACAGCAGCATCTGTGTTTCAAAACTTTCTTTCTGAGGTCAAGGATTTTATAACTGATCTTTTATGTTCCTTGCACGCTGAACTCAAAAATATAACTCATTTTGCTCAATCAGGTCAAGTTTTTTACTAGTTAAGTTTATAGTTAGTCTGTATTTACATAAATAAAGTGTAAAACAAGAAAGAAAATGTGATGTTTACTGATACTAAACAGACTTAAATTCACATCAGATGTAATTAAATATATGGTATAGTACATAAATACAGTTAATGTGATAGAAAGGGCCTTTTCAAGAAATTTCATTCCTGTTTCAGACTTTGAAAATCACACTTGAGACACAGGCCATAGCTTGCAACTCTGTATAATGGTAACTGAGAAGGAGAGAGGGGGTAAAATGTCTGTCTGTCTACCTATCTCTCTGTCTGTCTGTCTACCTACCTACCTACCTACCTGTCTATCTCTCTGTGTTCTATCTTTCTATTTATTTATTTATTTATTTTTATTTATTTATCTATTTATTTATTTTTTTGAACTGAGACAAATATAGTACCACAATTTTAACTCGCACATTTTCAAATCTGAAAAGAAGAAAATGTAACTGTACTGGCTTATAATTATTTAATCAACAGTTATTTAATGCCTACAATATTTTAAGTATTTGATGATTGCATTGTGAATTGTGTTATATGGCTTTCGAGATCTTCTTATTTCAATGCTTGTGGTTTTTTCTGTTGAATAAAATCAAAGACAAAGTGTGTGACAATCCTCATTCATTGGAGGAACTCAGGAAATAACAGTGAAAAAGTCCTTGGAAATTCACTGGGGCACTCCATTGAATTTCGAGGAATATTTTTTTTGAAGATATGAGGTGGACATAGAGGCAAATGATAATTATTTCAGATGGCTTGTCTAAATAACAGGTAAATACAGTTAACAGCGAAATTTGGTTGCAATTTCCTGATACACTGCTAATCACTATAGCAGAAAATGACTGTGTGAAGCCACAGCAGTCTATGGTGATTTCTTTGAAAATCCCTGTATGCAGTAGTTGTAGCCTATGTTAGCTGGGATAAATTACTGTATAAATGTACGTTTCTTGTACTGCAGGAAGCATGAAGACGTACTGGCTTGATCGCCGTGAGTTCCGCATGCCTCTGGCACGTCGAGCATCGTCAGTTGGTACCAAGTCGGAATGTGAGAAAATTGAACGAGGCTCAACATTGGGACTTACAGGGATTGGGGAGGAACGGCGAGTGTACTCCCCAGTCACCTTTCAGGACATCGCCAGGAGATCTGTTGCCAACTCTCCAGTTAAGATAAACAAATCTAGAGGTACAGTGACCCACTATGTGATGATATTGTTTAACATTATAACATATATTCGTACTTACTTGTGCAACTAACAAATTATCAAGCGAACAAATTGCAACAGTTAGGTATTGTATCGGTAGTTTTATTCAATCTAGAGATAGAATGATCTCTTCAGACATAGTGTAACCTACTGCTGTCTTTTTTATGTCTCTTCCGTAATGGATCATGATTATATTTATGATAATTAGTTCTCATTACAAAAATAAAAAAGTAATAATAAAATTTACTTTAAAAAATCAATGCATGTAAAAGACAACATGAAAACAACAAATTTTATATAATAATTAGGGCTAAGAATATGCCGTTACATTGCGCTTCATACGCCTCTGACTTAGGTACCGGTACGTATGTAATTGCGTTGGGGTGTGGGATTTCAGTGTGTTTCGTTGAGCAGTGAACTTTAGTTGATCGGTTACATTACAACCGAATACTGCTATTCATAACAAGCAACTTTCAACGTCTTGTAAAGAAGAATAATAGCAAGATGCTGAGGACGAAATTTGTGACAATTTCAAATGAGGAAAATTGTAATAATGAGACAAATTTTGAGATAAATAATGCTTGTGTAAAATATTTCAAATATGCCCCCATTGTTTCTGCAGAAGTGGAACGAAGTTTCTCTGTGTTATCTAGCATCAGGCAATCACCTTTGAAAATTTGAAAATGTAGTTTGTTATTCACTGCAACAATATATGAAATGAAAAATTATCTAAAAAAACGTAATACAGTATCATATTAACATTGTGAAATAATAAGGCTGATATTTGTCAATGTTATATTAGGTGTATTATCTACAGATAGAAAATAACATATAGGCCTAGTCAATGATATTGTGACGAAACTGAATAGTTGGAACACGAAATAGGAAAAAATGTAGCAAACAAAATGAAAAAAAAAAAAAAATACTGGATAAAGGTCTGCGCACACGAACGCAGGATGCGGGAGTGGTAGCAAATGCGAAACCGACGCGAATTATTGTGAGTACAGCGGGATATGAATCCAATCACACTGCAGCGACACATCCCGCCTAGGTGGCTGTACTGCAGCGTTCTACTCGCAGTTCACTGCAAGCAGCGTTTTTCCACGTCCCGCATTTATTTTGGCATTGGCAACTGAACAGTTAATAGAGTGTGTTTGGAGCATTGCTTACGAGATTATACAAGCTGGCACATAGGATGAAGTGTGGGGTCTCGGAGCATTATTACAATTTCTTCCACTAGGTTCGCCTTGCAATGATGAATAGTTCCATTACTAAGCATTGTGTATCGTGAAAATTCTTTAATTAATTTTGCATTACTCATCGAGTAAGAAGATTATAAACATGCCAAGCATATTACAATCTTATTTGAGATTTATTGATGACTTGCAGATTTTCAGTGTGATTTAATGGAATTTACAATTTTGTTTCTCGTAAATCTGTATTTGTTAAATTAAAAATTTTGCTTTCAAACTACATTCTTCATCTGGTTCATTTACTTTCACAAGTTGATTGTTTTCAGTTTCGTGTTTTTCCTTCAGATTTCGTTCCCTCTAATTCGTTTTAATTGTGAAAGTGAACTACCAGTGTCTTCTACTTTTAGACATTATTATTATTATTATTATTATTATTATTATTATTATTATTATTATTATTATTATTATTATACAGTAGTTATTGATGCAATAATAGTACTAATGATTTACGTAAAATGTTATCCAAGCAAGGAAAAACAAGAATTGATATTGCAAAAGAAACTATAATATAATGCAATAATTATCAACAAGTATAATAAAATAAATATGTTAGCATTTTAACATATGTAATCAAGACAACCATGGATTGAATACCACTGTATTAGAGGATGTGTGCTAAAAGACTTTACAAATTTTTGACGATCAGTGAAAGCAAAGACTTTATACTAACAAGGCAGACATCTTTGCGAAATATTGAGCGACATGAACAACAGCGCCTCTAGTGGCTCTGCATGCGCCATTAAGATTCAGCTACTCTGTAATTAATTTCAATTTATTCATAGTGTTTATGGTGGTGTAGTAATGTAGTGTGTACAAAGAAGATTCGAATTATGCCTGGAAAGTATTATGCAGTGTACAGTTGCAATAATCAGGAAATACAAAAAGATTCCCAGTATTTCATCCGATTTCTGAAGAACAAGCCACAATAAGTATCTTGCTGCTTTTGTAACGATTTTGAATAATAATTATTACCGTACAATGAAATATAACATTCATATTTAGCCCTGTAGTTTCTATGTAATTCTGTAATTTCCCCATTTAGTTAACTTTTTCTGCTAATTTAGATCTTCGTTGTAATAAAAACAAATAAAAAGTTAATATTTTGTTTTCCCGCTTATGCCATAATGCGTTGGCAAATAGGGTGAAATGCAGCAAGGTCACAACACTCATATTTTCTATAAAGAGTACTGTACTGGAAATATGTGCTCCCCAAACACCAATGCTGTTACACTGTATGTAGGCCTACTTTGTTTTATTTTATTTATTTAATGCAGGGATGTAGAGTTTATCTTTAGCCATGATAATGGCAACATGCAATATTCATAGTTTAGAGTGAAACAAGTAAACCAATATTACAATCTAAAGGCTACCCACAACACATTATCAGAATGATTAAGAGTTTATATAATGCCTCAAGAATTCCGTAAATACTGGAAAACATTTAACTCGAGAAATGGAAACAAATGTAGGTTTAAGACAAGGGTGTAGTGTATCACCGACACTGTTTAATATTTATGCTGACGAAATTGTTCGACAGTGGAAAATTTTAGTAGACCCTGGAATTCTAATTGATAGAGGAATAAAAATTAATATTCTGGTATTTGCCGATGATATGATTGTAATACAAGATACCGAAACAAAATTACAAAAAGCAGTATATGAACTGAATAAATATGCCAGGACCATAACTTTCGCATATCAAATACAAAAACAAAAGTAATGGCAATCTGTAGCCAAAATCTTTCTGGTAATTTTCGATTTTCTAAAAATAATTGGCGCTAACATGTATAATTAACCATCCTGAAACCGAAAATCGCTTTTTGAAATTTTTGTTTGTATGTCTGTCTGTCTGTCTGGATGTTTGTTACCTTTTCACGCGATAATGGCTGAACCGATTTATATGAAAATTGGAATATAAATTAAGTTCGTTGTAACTTAGAGTTTAGGCTATATGGCATTCAAAATACTTTACTTAAAATGGGGGCTTGAATGAAATAAATCGAAATATCTCCCTTATTATTAATTTTCATGAAAATGTTACATAACAAAAGTTTCTTTAAAAATAATTTCCGATAAGTTTTATGCTATACAAAATTTTGATAGGACTGATATGTAATGAGATAAATGAGTTTTAAAATTACAATAACGCCATCTAAGGCGCAATGGTAACACAAATGGATATAAGATTTGGGCACTTCGATAAATAATCTAATCTTTGTAAATCTACTGAACCATGTCAAGTTTAATGCTTGTAGGCACAAATTTCAGGAAGCTTAAAAAGTTATAAGCGTGCTGAACATTTTGTGTTCAATGCTGAAACACTTTGGAACAAACTGATTAACATTTAGAATCATAGCGATAATATTCTTATGTATCACAAATTTCTGTACTATATTTCTGATCACGTAACTTTCAAATTACTCAAACTATTCAAACTAATACTGGCGATTTGATTTACTTCTGCAATACCGAAACATCAGTGATTACACGGAAAAAGTAAAAACTTATAGGCCTACAGTTCATTCTGAGGTATCCTATTTTATGGTGAACAAAAATCTTAAAATTCGTTTAATTTTGGTGTTATTTCGTAAAAAAACATAATTTCGGTGTTATTTTTCATTTAAAAAAATACAACTTTTCGACTCTCGTCGTGCAAAATACATTACTGTATATTCCTATAAAGACAAGAAATTTCTATCATCAAGAAAATCTTAAGATGCTTTGTACATTTCAATAATGCTTAGTTTTCTATCGACACAGAGCTGTTGTGAAGAAAAATGTGTGTATAACAGTCTCCTATGTTGTGTGCGAGTAATATAAACTAATAGGCACCACAAAATATTCAGGCTATTTATATTTATATTTAAGAACTAACTGAAAGCACCCGGCATTGCCCATTAATTAAACTGATTGTTAGACTTTTCGGAAATCTCAGAAACTCAATTATAGACAACCAAAACGACTTGTCTTTTATAAGCTTTCCTCATCCATAAAGATTAATCTTTACATAGCGTCACTTACAAAAATCACTTAGCCAAATGTCTGAAAGGATTAACTCAATTTAAAACAACTGCATATCAAGCAACGAAAGAAAACATTTCATCACGTAATTTCATTTTGTTGAAGTTTTGACCGATAAGCAAAGTACAATAAGTTAGGATTGAATGGGAACCTATTTCATCACGTGCCTTACTTCAAATGTTTTTTAATTTGTATGTATGTATGTATGTATGTATGTATGTATGTATGTATGTATGTATGTATGTATGTATGTTGTATGTATGTATGTATGTATGTATGTATGTATGTATGTATGTATGTATGTATGTATGTATGTATGTATATGCTTATTTATTTATTCTGGCGTAGTTAAGGCCTTCTCTTCCACATCACCACAAATACAAATAAAATAATAAAAAAATCAAACTATAAATAAAGTAAAACCAAACACACATATTACATATAACTTAGTCTACAATCACACAAACTTTAAATGAGTTAGTATTGTCTCAAAGTTCAGCAAAACAAAAACACACCCCTCGGCCTCAATAGGCCCACTTAGCATTGTATCACTGTTCTACAGATCTTACATTTTATGTCTGCCGGTCAGTGACTGTTAAATTATCTTACATTTTATCTGTGCCGGTCTGTGACTGTTAAATTTCAACTGGCTTATCTTAGTCATGGGAGTCAATGTATTAAAAAGCATTACAACCTTTCTGCCATTTCCTTTCCTCCCCCGCAAATGTGATATTGCACAGAAGCAGAGATAAAATAATTATAAGATCTGTACATTGATCTGAAGCTGTGCATTTCACGTAATTTCATATCTGTGTGTGCTTTCACTTGAATTTCAGAGACAGCTGACGATAAACAGGGAATTTCCTTGTTCCCGGTCTGAACCCATTGGGGTGTCATCGAGAGCCAAAATTTATCTCTCTATCGGTCATACCAAAGAATCAATATATACGTAGGCCTATATAATTTAATTTATATTGGAAGATTTTTTTACCCCTTGATCGCTGTACTCCTATTTTTTATGACTTGAGAAACTATAATTATCTCACAAATTCAGAACATATTATATTAATTCTTATTTTATACACATAATACAGATACAATATAAACTCGCAATAAGTCATTTTTTAACATAAAGACTAATATTCTGAGAGACGTATACCGGTCTTTTTTTTTTTTTTTTTTTGAAATTAAGAGATTATTTCCACAATCCATAACATACTACATTGACAATGTGATTATACAGTTAGAATTTCGCAGTAACACATTTTCGGAGATGCATAACAATATTTTGAGAGACTTTTTTTTTAGAAATAATGCAGTGTTATCTTCAGTCGCCTTACGTATATTCACATACTATACATTAGCAATATGACAAAAGTATCATTAAATTGCTTTTCAATGTGTGTAAAACCTTTTTTTCCTACTTCTTTGTATAAAAATATAATTGAGAATGTGAAGAACACGGGGTTTTTAAGTTAATGTCTGCAACTTTGTGTGATTGTCCTTGAGCTTAATTTTAATATGGCCATTAGAAATGCTATTCGCACTGAAATTGCTGTTACTTAAAATCAAAAGACATATTAGGGAGTATCATTGAATAATTTTGGTGGGTCAATATTAATTCGCAGTATTACTGTCAGTACGGTAATTCAATATTAAGTATTAAATTATAATATGGTAGCAATCCTTGTGGTTTGAAAGAATTGAAGAATTCAGTTGGATAAAACACAGCCTGCTTACTATTTACAACTGTATCGGGAAATTCATAATATGGTCCTGGACTACATGAATTATCCAGTTTTAGCCTTCATGATGTGTATCAACAATGTTATTTAATTTCGTGTTATAATTTCCATGGCCTTGTGAAAGTCGATATTGAATACAACAGACAATAAAAAAAAAAAAAAAAAGAATTGACTATAGAAGATTGCATTTTAATGTTATACATGAATGTTCGATCGTATTTATTTCTATGTTTTATGTTTTAATTAATTTAACGTCCATTTGCACAATTTTAATGTAGCCTATGTTTTTCTCCTGGTTATGAAGGTTAAATGTGCAAACTTTGGCACATATCAGTCAAAGTGTATAGATTTGTATAGAGAACATACATACACATACATACATACATACATACATACATACATACATACATACATACATACATACATACATACATACATACATACATACATACATACATACATACATCAGGGGCGAAGCTGAAGGGTAATCTGTGAGCCTTAGATTACCCGTTGGATTTTGAAGAAATAAGCGCATTTATATTTTCCTGTTTTCATTGGTACAGGTAAATGAAATCTCTGGTTTTCGGTCTAGTTACGGAAGGATTGACGCCAGCACGTAACTACATTGTGGCTACTCGCTGATACTGCTTCAAACCAGGCTCACGGCAGCAGCTAGAGATAGCATATGCGCATGTGCCAAGCGGAGTGCTTGCATACGTCACTAATGCTAGACAGCTCTGTGAAGAGCCTAGACTCAACAGCACCAATCTCAGAGTCTGCTTCTGCTACAAACGTCCCGAAATTCAGCTACAAATACCAAAATGAAGCCACACACATTCAGAGAGTAATAAACAGAATCCACGACCTGTGCTATAGTTACAATATATTATTATAATGTACCGAAGTACATATGATAATTCCATGCAGATATTCTGCGTTATCATACGATGAAAGAGTAATGGAACGGAGAAAAATTCATCGTATGATAACGCAGAATATCTGCATGGAATTATCATATGTACTTCGGTACATTATAATAATATATATATGATATGCGTAAATCACTTCGTGATTTAAGACGGCGCTTATTCCGTCGGATCCCGGCCAACTAGTCACTCATTACGAGTGCACCTCAGCACATATGTGGACTTCGGTCCTAGGTTCATAGATATCTATGACGTAGTGCAGAGGGCGGCCACTAGAGGGAACCCAAGGAGTTGGAACTTAAAACTGAGACGATTCTTCCGACGCCGGGGTGGAATCCGGTGTGGCTTAGTGGATAAAGCGTCAGCACGTAGAGCTGAAAACCCGGGTTCAAATCCCGGCGCCGGAGAGAATTTTTCTCCGTTCCATTACTCTTTCATCGTATAGTTACAATGTTGGAAGGCGGGTGTGTTGGAAATGTCATTCATTAATTTAGGGCCAGTTCATTTTTGTTGCATAGGCGACTCCCAATAAGGACACTGTCAGGTGTCGGCGAATTCATGAATTCAAGAATTGATGGTTAAACAATGGGCGCTATTCACATAACAGGAAAAGAAAACTGAAAATACCAAAGCTTTCCTTGCCATAAATAATGGTCGCTGTGTCCGGAATTCAGTCCTACTTTAAATTTTCTGTTATGTTTTCGTAATTTTTTTGCGGAAGCGAGAAACTTCTTATGGCTATTAGAGAGTGGGAAAATAAAATTTGATAGAAGAACGTGTTTACACATAAAATTGAGTATTCACAAATAGTCATTCGATCGAATCTCATTGGGCTACATTTTGCCATTGGACTACGTAGCTAAAAGATACGTTTACTGAATTCGGCCACGGTTGGCAACGCTGCAGTCTGTCAGTGTGTGAGAAATAATAGGGCAGTACTCATTTTTCGTCGGTCTGTTTTCGTAAAGTGCAGATGTGTTCATTATTATCATGTATCATCCATTATCCACTTACGTTTTTTATTCAAATAGTCACATGTGGGTTCGGTATTTCGGAACTACGAATATACTTATAGTATAGAATTCGAATTAGATTAACTACTAAAACGAATGTGAAATTGAAAATATATTTAACGGTTGGTAAAGAATACTACGTGAAAACGAACTTTTTCTAATGACACATTTCGACGCAGGAGCATGACTATTGGTTAGCAGCAGCGTCTTTAAATAACGACGCGGTGAAGCGAAGTGAGAGCGGTATTCCAATGCATGTTTGTGAGTTTAAAAATATGGATCACAAACGTTTATTCTGACCAAACAAAGCATTTGCCTGCAGATTTGTTGCTGAAATATTTTTTGAACAATGTCCTAGAAAAAATCTCTCAAGAAACAGTGTTGCTCATAAGACTGATTCTCACTTTCTCTGTATCTACTGCGTCGAGTGAACGAAGTATAAGTGCACTGAAGAGAGTTAAGACATTTTTAAGGAAACTCCATGTAAGATTCTATACTGAGCAATTTGAGTACTGGCTATTGAGAAGTGTTTGTTAAACAGTCTCTTCAGGGATGACATCTTCAAAGAACACATCATCGACACCCCGACTGGAGTTTATCTACAAAAAAAATATATATATGTATAAGGAATGAACTTTAGAATACCCAGTTGCATGAATGTAGCTTCGCCACTGACATACATACATACATACATACATACATACATACATACATACATACATACATACATACATACATACATACATACACACACATGCATACATACATACATACATACATACATACATACATACATACATACATACATACATACATACATACATACATACATACATACATACATACATACATACATACATACATACATACATACATACATACATACATACATACATACATACATACCCACATTCACTTTTATATTTTAAGATAAAGTCGCTCAAATTACGGTTTGAATAATAGATTCAAAATTCTGTAATGAAATAGAGTTTGAATATCAAATTCAAATAAATAGCAATGCAAAGAGATTATACTTTAATCGCTTACAATTTTTAAGAAAATTCCATTATCTAATAAAAACAAAATCGTAAATCGAGCTAACTCCAACAGTACAGAACGCAGTAACTTTGATTCCCCAAAGCTTATTGCATTAATTCACACACATTTATGTGATCTCCAAATAATATAGTTTATCTTTTGGATACTTTAAATTAAAATTTTTTCAGATTTTCTAAATAGGTCTACTGGTATGTTTCCTGCTCCATTACCACTGGATACTTTTACAATCTCACGATATGCTGGTGAGCATAGTAAGTTAATATCCATTGTTGGATGAGATGAGAGACATTAAAATATAAAGTTACAAATACTGTAATGATTACACTAGGGAACAAATGGAAACTTTTGTTTCTGCGGTATAAATATAAATATGGAACTTTTACTAATTTTGATGTGCTGAATTCAAAAAATTATTTTGTTTTGCCGTATCACATCAGGTTTTTTTTGGCAATTTAGCAAAACGGTATTTTGCCACAAAATAACATAAGTTACGGCATGTTCATTGAAATCATATAATTATTTTGTGTATCTGATTCGTTAACACATCCATCTATTTTTTTCTAAGTTGTATAACAATAAAAGAAACAGTTAAGAATTCACAGAAACATTAGGCCTATATACAAGAAAAACATCTTACTAAACGAAATTATAAGAGCAGAAAGCTTATCTTCGGAATGTATGTTAGACATCCTCGGTTTCTCTTTCGTACTGTGTGTGAAGTCCTCGAGTATTCTCTGGAAGAATCATTACGTGCAATACTCTAACAGTAATCAGCCATCATATTTACATCCCAGTGTCTCTGGTAGCATCGCTCTACCTCTTTTAGATCCTGTGGAACCACCTTGCTCTTCACTGAGGGCTCCTAATTCGCAGGAAAGTAATCTATATGAGCCATTAGCAAGTGAAGCTTTAGGTTCATGTTATAACCGAGCACTTTGAAATATCCAACATGTTTCCTACAATTTCTTTGTACCATGGATCCATCACGTTACAAAGAAATTTCTTCACAACTTCTTTGAATACGTTCCATGCACTTTCTTCTGTTTCGTTCATTGTACTGGTGAAATTGTGGTCCATCGTCAGCTTTCGAATTTGTGGCCCAGCAAATATTCCCTCCCTCATTTTAGCGCGTGATAAAAAAAAGTAAACTTCATACATAAGTACTGGAAGCAAGGAAGATTTTTGTCTCATGCCTTGACAAACTGCTTCATAACTCCCAGTTTTGTATGTATCAGAGGGAGTATAATTTTCTTACGAGCAACAAGACTTAACATTGTTAATATTTTTGTCTCCTGGCATTAGTTGCTTTCCTTCAGGCCAGTATACAATATTCCAATGTTTGTCCCTGGCCCTGCTGTCCCACTCGCACAGAAAGCATGGAAATTTTGTGCATCGTACCTGTTGTCCCAATAGTAAACCAACAAACTTCAGGTCACTGCATATTTGACACTCAAGTTCATGATATTTATTTTTTTCAAGAACCAACCTTAATGTTTCATATGATTCCGATAGGACTGTACAATGTGCAAGTGGTATGGATGCTAATTTATTACTGTTATGAAGCAATACTGCTTTAAGGTTTCTTTTCGAAGAATCAATAAAAGCCTCCTCCAACTTTTGGGCTCATATACCTCCTCTCCCAACTGTTTCAGTAGATCTTTCACATCTGTACAATATACGGTACCTTTAAATTATACTCGGGAGGAAATTAAACACAGAATAAATATGGGAAATGCCTGTTATTCGGTTGAGAAGCTTTTATCATCCAGTCTGTTGTCAAAAAATCTGAAAGTTAGAATCTATAAAACAGTTATATTACAGGTTGTTCTATATGGTTGTGAAACTTGGACTCTCACTCTGAGAGAGGGACACATAGGTTAAGGGTGTTTGAGAATAAGGTGCTTAGCAAAATATTTGGGGCTAAGAGGGATGAAGTTACAGGAGAATGGAGGAAGTTACATAACACAGAACTGCACGCATTGTATTCTTCACCTGACATAATTAGGAACATTAAATCCAGACGTTTGAGATGGGCAGGGCATGTAGCACGTATGGGCGAATCCAGAAATGCATATAGAGTTTTAGTTAGGAGGCCGGAGGGAAAAAGACCTTTGGGGAGGCCGAGACGTAGATGGGAAGATAATATTAAAATGGATTTGAGGGAAGTGGGATATGATGATAGAGACTGGATTAATCTTGCTTAGGACAGGGACCAATGGCGGGCTTATGTGAAGGCGGCAATGAACCTCCGGGTTCCTTAAGTAAGTACAATATAGCAGTCTATCTTCCTCTGTATAGTATTTCCGGAAAAGTTTTTCATGATTCCTGTACCACGAAAATGTAAGCCCAGGTACCAACATGTTCTTCTAATGCAGTCTAGAGCCTAGTAATTCACTTTTCTTTTTGGTGAGTCCTAATTCCCTTATCAAATCATTCAGCTTGGGTTGGTTAATTTTTTTCGGTGAATTGTCAAATTCATCTGGATCAGAAGACATTTCAGTATCTGCATTCGGAAAACTGCTTTCATATTCACTGTCACCCAAGTTTGTTGGTGGTGTAGGTACAGGTAAGTCGGGTCCATGAGGAACAGACCTCAAAGCTGATTGAAGATTTGGATACTTAATTGATTTCTTGTTTTCCTTGTTGTAACTAGTAACATTACACATACAAAAATAACAGTCATTATAGTGATTCCTCTGCTCACGCCATACCATTGGTGTAGCAAATGGTATTGCCTTCCGTTTTCCTGCATACCAGTAACGCAATCCTTCTACACAACTGTTACACGCACTATGAGGTGCAAATGATTTAACCATGTCAACAACTTTTACTTTGAAGTACGCAAAATATAACTTCTTTACAAACGAATCTATTTTACGTACTTTTCCAACATAGGCTATAACATCCACAAATATAGCAAAACTTCTGAGGATTTTGTACACACTGTCTCCTATGCAATCCTGATGTACTAGGCATATTCAGTTTTTAAAATCACGCTTTTGCACTACGATTCTAGGGACACCACTGTAACAAAATTCACACGTGTTCACAGAAGTAAGCCAACTGCTCAACTGACAAGATTTAAGAACTGTATAATTGTTAGGGTTTTCTGTAAACAACTTTCCGACAAGAATTAAGAACTGTATAATTGTTAGGGTTTTCTGTAAACAACTTTCCGGGAAAATGAGAAAGGGGATGGGATGATAGAGCATGGATGATGAAACATCATTATGAGATAAATATTGGAATAAAAATATTTAGTTGTGGATATTTAGTGCCATCAGCGAGGGGCGTATAATGAATACTGCGTGGTGATACATATCGAAAAAATGAAATTGCGACAAAACTAGACGTGATACATAAAAAACGAAATTATTTTCGAACTCAGGGCATCAGTTTCCATACCAATAACCAAGTTTCTTTTTTTAAGGCAGAACAGTTGTTCCCTAGTGTTATTTATTTTTTTATTTTATTGGGTTATTTTACGACGCTTTATCAACATCTAGGTTCCTAGTGTCATCAAAGCACTCATCGTACCTGATAGATTTTCACTATATAGTTAGGGGTTACATCTCCACCAGGACCTAGCAGTTTTATATACATATTGTAAATCAGGAAATTAACTACCAATCAATATGTTGAGATACAGGTTTCTTCCTCTTGCTGTAAAGCAATCACATTACCCGTAATATTTTGTAACTTACAAAATTACAGTTGTTATTTAGTCAACTGTCCGAAAACAGGTTTGAACCTCATAAGTAACACCAATAAGGCCATCACTCATGAAGCAGCTAAGCCAGTTCCTTTCTCCCCTAAATTACAGTATATGTGTAATTACTCATATTAGAGCCTAGATTTTTGGAAAAATGCCTTTAATTACTGGGTCGACATATAATGTTAAACATAGCTTTAAACGTGATTCGTGGCATTTACGAGTGATAGGGCTGATTATTGTTATTTTGCCTAATTTGCCTGTTTTTGCTCTTACTTATTTCTTGTAAGGAGCCCGGAGGTTCATTGCCGCTGGAGCTTGGCAAACAGCCTCTTACTCCCGCTCGTTCCCCTAGGCGAAACTAGCTGGCCGATAACGCCAGTTCTGAGAATCGTATTCTCGAGATTACCAGTCTCGGGAACGAGTAATACCGGGACTCAGCCTGTTTTCGCACGGCCGACTTATCGTTATGAAATGCGTACACTGACTGCCGGCTTAATTGCTGCTCATCACTGCAATTCGTGACTCTTTCTGGAATATTAATGTTCATAAAGTAATTTAAGAAGGCACAGCAGTGTGGTATGCAATAATACAGCACATTATGATTGTCGACATTCGTACAGAAGTCACACTATTTTAATGAACTATTTATTGCCTTTCCGGAGAAGCAAAATAATGCAGCACTTTCAGTCGTTACCTAATCCTAAGCTAGTCTAAAAAAATAACAAGTTATGGTTGGACCTATGATATTCTTTCTCGCTATCACCATTTCGTTGACATTCCATATTTAATCATTCGATAGTGTTTTGGATACGCTATAGTAATGGCTATCACACGACTGTATTATTATATAGCGCGTTCACATCTGGATGTTTCGTTGTTATGCAACGGCATCTTCATCAGCATGGGTAATTATTGCGCTGTGTAAGGACGAAATAAAATAATTAATACTTATTTATATTATTATAAAGGACCAAAGACTCTGACAAAAGATATTTTTGTTTCCCAACTGATAAAATACTGAATGCGAAATGGGAACACTTTTGCAAGAGTAAGGACAGAATTACGAAATAGAGTAGATCCTTTCACAAATTGATCATAATTACTTACAAATGCGTTTTAAGGAACCCGGAGGTTCATTGCCGCTCTCACATAAGCCCGCCATTGGTTCCTATCCTGAGCAAGATTAATCCAATCTCTACCATCATATCCATTTTTATATTATCTTCCCATCTATGTCTCTGCCTCTCCAAACATCTTTTCCCTCCGGCCATCCAACTAACACTCTATATGCATTTCTGGATTCGCCCATACGTGCTAGATGCTCTGCCCATCTCAAACCTCTGAATTTAATATTCCTAATTAGCCTATGTCAGGTGAGGAGTACAATGTGTGCAGTTCTACGTTGTACAACTTCCTCCATTCTCCATTCATCTTAGCCACAAATATCTTCCTAAGAACCTTATTCTCGAACACCCTTAACCTCTGTTCCTCTCTCAAAGTGAGAGTCCAAGTTTCACAACCATACAGAACAACCGGTAATATAACTGTTTTATAAATTCTAACTTTCAGGTTTTTTGAGAGCAGGCTGGATGACAAAAGCTTCTCAACCGAATAATAAAACGCATTTCCCATATTTAATCTGCATTTCCTCCCGAGTGTCATTTATATTTGCTTTATCATAATAACAGAGAATAAAAGATGGTTATTGTTATTATTATTGTTATTATTGTTATTATTATTATTATTATTATTATTTAATTAGTTACCTTACGACGCTTTATCAACTGCTGTAGTTATCTAGCGTCTGAATGAGATGATGATAATGCCAGCGAAATGAGTCCACAGTCCAGCACCGAAATTTATGCAGTATTTGCTCTCAATGAGTTGAGGCGAGAAACCTCAGCCAGGTAAAGGTTGGTTCACAATAAACCGGGAACGGAAACGACAACGAGAAATAATGTTAAAATAAATGCATTTAAATGTGAGCATTCACAATTAACGAGAAGATTGCCGGAGCGTGCGAACAGGAACATGAAAGTTAATTGTGAATGCTCACATTTAAATGCATTTATTTTAACAATATTTCCGTTAACGTTGTCGTGTTTCCGTTCCCAGTTTATTGTGGACCAGTCTTAACTTGTCCCAACCAAGATTCCAACTGGGACCCAATCGTTTCACAGTCAGGTGTACTAACTGTTACTCTACAGCGAAGGATTATTATTATTATTATTATTATTATTATTATTATTATTATTATTATTATTATAGTATTATGATCATTATATCATTATTATTATTATTATGAGTATCATTGTTATCATTATCATTATCGTAAACATTAGGATGATCAAGGTTATGACTATCAGGATTATTATTATAGTTATTATTTATTATTATTGTCTTGTAAGTATCATTAGGTACAACGTATTAGAAATCTTATTAATTCTTAATTTGTTATTCTCGTTCCTATAACATATAGGATAATTATTTTATTTTTTTTTATTCAATGCAGTGGCACTTGACTAGAGTCATTAGCCGTACAATGGCGATAAAAACTAAAAGGAAAGAAAACGAAATAAAGTGAACAATGTCCAAGGAAACTATGAAGGAGTGGATGTCAGCACTGCTGCATTCTGTCTCTGGCCTCCCAGTACCTTCCACAAAGCTGACAGATGAAAGAGCTGGACAAGTCTTAATGTGGTTTGAGTCCATGGTGTCGGAACATCCACAGAGCATGCAGTGGGGGCTGGATAATGCACCCAGGCGGTGGAGGTGATTAGCCAGACAGTCATGACCTACTGCGGTGTGGGACGTCGCAACAGCTTCTCTTGTGGGCCATTCGGGGAGAGTGGAGTTCAGTGCACCCTTCCAGTGTTTATCTTTAAGTTGTTCCTCCAAACTCTTATGGAAAGATTGTCTCACTCGACTTCTTATATTTGTAGATGCTCTATGGAATGGCAGCATTTTAGAATATGAAAGGGGGATAGTTGTTCCTTTCTTTGCTAGAAAGTTTGCCGCTTCATTCCCGGCAATACCACAGTGAGAAGGTATACATTGTGGATGTATAATTTTATTTAGTTTCTTGATGTCTTCTCTGCATTGTTGAATGTCATCATTAGCTGGTTGTAGTAAGTAGTTTCCAATTGCAGATATTGCTGCTTTTGAGTCACTGAGGAGGACAATGTTTGGAAATGGGAAGGACCTGAACAACAGTTGTTTCACAGCAGTACATATGGCTCTTACTTCTCCATCAAAAGGTGCATGGTTGTTGCCTAGAGTGAGATAGGTAGAGAACAGTTGGCAATGAATTCCGGCTCCAGTGGGCCCGTGGTTTTCTATTTGGGAGCCGTCAGTGTATACATGCAGCCATTTGTCTTGTGGGTAGCGGATATGTAATGTTTCTAAGGCAGAAAGACGGAGTACTTCACGACATTCTTCCTGTTTATTTTCTATTGCAATAAGATCTAGAGCATAGTTAATATGATATAACGCAAGTGGGTTGGTTGGTAGTATCAATTGCTCGGGTTTCCAGGATAGATCCAGATTATGCCTTTCAGTGATTACTTTTTGCAGGAAACCCTCTTGGGTTTTTAATCTGCGGTTGGTGTGTGAGGAGCAAGGGGAGTATTCAATATCAGAGAAACCAGTGAGTTTTTCATGAAGTTTTAACGCTGATTGTCTTATTTCTGATTTGATGTCCATGTTATTGGTATGGAGCAATAGTGAGTTTATTGGTGTTGATTTTACAGCACCAGTAATCAGTCTCATGGCTTGATTTTGGACACAGTCTAGCTTACTGATTGATCAGATGCAGTTATAAGGGCACCACAACAATATAGCATGATTGGTTTCACATATGTCTTATAAGTACAGTTATAGGATAATTACTGTATATATAGGCCTATATCATTTTATATTGTAACATGGCTGCAATACAATAAGGATTGTTCTATAACAATAATTTATAAATTGCACACCAATAGAAAGTGTAGTTTTCTATAGTATAGGCTGGTTCACAATAAACCGGGAACGGAAACGAGAACGAGAATGTAAATAATGTTAAATAAATGTACAGTATTTAAATGTGAGCATTCAGAATAGTTAATAAAAGATAGCCTAATTACTGTAAAGTGTAAACCATCTTGGACTATACAGTATAGTCTCATTTTCAACTACCTATATTAAAATACAATAATGGGTTTTCATGCGTTGAAGGGTTCCGTACAAATTTTACGGAACAAACGTTTGAGTCAAGAGTCCTTCGCCAACAGCTCCTTTGGTTAACTCGCCGTTATTCGAAAACCAGTAAAGATTTTGAGTGGCCATCACTCTTAAAAGTAATTTCCATTTTTTCTCAACATTTCTCTCGCTTTGACCCCCCATCTAACGTGAAAAACAAAAAAGTTTGCCACTTACCAGAGGTGAAGGTGTAAATGTCTAATCTGAACAGATCAATCTCCATCGAAGTTAATATTTTTTTCTCACTTTCCAAAAAAGATTTTCAGTTCAATTTTTTTTTTCTATGCTTTCCTTAGACATTGAGCTATCAATCCAAAAAATTACAGCGCGATTAAGTATTATAGGAGCTACGACATGATATATATTTAAAGGACTGGGAAATGTATAAGCCAATGCTTCCTATAGAACTGTATGGCTCGAGCGGTATTGCTTCCGTATCATTACTACAATCCCATCTAGACTTCGAATACTGTCGAGAGTGAGTAGTATCGGTAATATCGGAACTAAGAAAATCTCGTGTTCACTATCAATGAGGCATTTGGCTACGTTAGGTATGAGTGCACTGAGCGAGACTGTGGAGATTACACAAGTGAGAATGGGCAATAATAAGAGGCAGTCTGCCCGACTCTATTTGCCACTCTCACATAAGCCCGCAATCGGTCCCTATTTTAACAACAAACATTTTAATTTTCTTCATCGTAAATCCTTAGTTACTATTTTGATATATTTATTCTTCTCATGTGTGAGTTTAATGTTGACTATCCAACAGTTGTTACAACCTTTTATAGAACTTATTTCATTATGTAATTACCAGACATCGGATTCTAGGGCAAATGCCTATTTTGTTTCTTTAGGAGAAAAGTAAAAATAATTATTAATATTTGTGTTTCATGGAAATTGAAAGGTATTCAAAGAGTTTTATAGTGCCCTAAAATGCCCTAAAACGGTTATTAGAGCCTAATTTGTTAGTATTCGCCTAAAAATGCCTAACTCACTGTAAAGTTTCGCATTTTACTCTTACTTTTTATAATTTATACATGCATTCACTGCGAAATTTAAGGCATTTAAAAAGTGGAAATTTTGCTTCACACCGGCCATGAAACCATTGATAAAGGAAACAAAATGTTTTGAATCTCACGACACTCGCAATAGATTTCACCGAATTTAACATGTTTGGAGGCATAAATGCCGACAAAGAACCAACCTTAGTTTTGAAGCAGGCAACAATCACAACATGTGCTGCTACCGATTCAGAGATATACTATACTATAAAAATGACTGTTTTCGGTCTGAAACCGATTAGCTGTACTGCCCTTCAGAGTGTCATAAAATCACAATTTTTGGAGAAAGAGTGTTTTTGAAATATTTATGAAAAGTCGTAAAACTGCGAATTAGTAGGGTAAACCGTTACAAAATATTTAAAAGAATGGCCCTCCTAGTGTTAACACTACCAGGAAATGCAACAATAAGTGGAACTTTGTATTTTTGTCCAATTGAATCTCAATAACAACGGTTCATTTGAATGCTCGTTAACAGTTGCTCTTTCCCTCACCTTATTTGTGTTGAGAAGTTTTGAGCGGTAGGACGTTTTCCTGTGAAGTTTAACGCGATAATGCCGAAAAATATAAGTGCAAAATCTACATTGATCCGGCAATGGCTAACAGAATATTCAGAATTCACTTATGATGGAAAAATAATATTCTGCAAGATTTGTAGCAAACAGGTATGTAACAATAGTTGAAATATATAAATTCTATTAATTTTAATGAGTAGGCCTATAATATTTATACATTGACTGAGCTATTCTGAGGTATAATTCTTTTTAAGACCACTACACTTTAACCTTTTAAATTCCGATAGTTAAAGTATTTGCAGGTCATTAAAATTTTGATTGTTCGAACCTACTAACTTTGTGATAGAAATACGGCAATACAACAATTAGGATTTTATTTTAATTCAGTTTACTTTACATTTTTAAATTTCGCAAGAAAAGAAGTGCCACCTAAAGCAGCATGTGCAAGGAGCGGCTCATAAGGCTAAAGCTCAGCAGAAGAATCAACTGCAACAAACTTTACTAACACAGCCTACTTCATCCAATCTCAGCAGCAATTTCTATGCTGATTTAACCAGAGCGTTTGTTGCTGCTAACATTCCCTGGAATGCAATTGAAAATCCGGTTTTAAGACAGTTTTTACAAAAATACTGCAAACAAAATATCCCATCTGAGTCGACCCTAAGAAAAAATTACTTAGACAGAATATACAATGAAACTTTAGCTTCCATTCGGGAGGATATAGGTGATTCTTACATATGGGTCTCTGTGGATGAAACCTCAGAGCCTATGAATAGGTATATAGCAAATATGGTAGTAGGAAAACTTAGTCCTGATGGACCTTCGATTCCACACCTCGTATGTGTTAAGGAACTTTCGAAAGTGAATAGCCAAGCCATTGCTTATTTTGTAAATAAAGGCCTACAGTCTTTATACTCAGGTAATATAGACGATTCTAAAGTTCTGTTGTTTTGTACTGATGCTGCCTCATACATGGTTGCTGCAGCTCCACTTCTTAAAACATTTTATCCTAACCTCACGCATGTAACCTGTCTAGCACATGGCCTTCACAGGGTTTCTGAAACAATCCGGAATGAATTTCCTCTTGTCAATTCGTTTATTTCTAACACAAAAAAAATGTTTTTGTAAAGCCCCATCCAGGATTTCAATATTCAGAGAGAACTTTCCAGATATCCCACTCCCACCTTAGCCGGTTGTTACACGATGGGGAACCTGGATTCAGTCAGTGGTGTATTATTCTAAGTATTTTAAAGAAGTGGTCACAGTTATTGATAAATTACCTGAAACTGATAGTGCAGCGTGTATGAAAGCAGTGAAAGATTGTCTGAATGACTCACGAGTGAAAAACGATATTGCCTACATAACATCAAACTTTTCTTTCATACCTGCAAGCATTGAACAATTAGAACGTGAAAAACAATCTCTTTGTAGCCAAATAGCAATAGTAAAGGAAGCTCAAGTGAACATACATTCTGCTTTGGGCGAAACTGGGAAAAAAGTTAAAAATAAGTGGGACAACGTATTAAATAAGAATGTAGGATTTTCATTGTTGGAAAAAGTATGAAGAGTGATATCGGGGGAAAGTGTAAATGTAAGTAAGTATTGATGTTTCTATTGTACCTAATTTAAAATTTGCGCCTCTCACATCAGTTTCGGTTGAAAGAAGTTTTTCTGCTTTCAAAATGATTCTCAGTGACAAAAGGCAAATGTTAACTGTGGAGAATTTAGAAAAAATTCTGGTGGTGTACTGTGCAGATAATTATAATAAAGTCTGAGCATGGAACTGAATTTCAATAACTTAAAATGAGTAATCTTGATATCAATAATCATTATTTCATTAGTTTCAATATATTAAATTTGTGCAGCTCTGTTTATAAATATAATATAGTATTCTTTTTTAATGTTTAAACATACTTTTTTGTGCGTATTTTAGTGTATAACTAAAAATTTCAGTGAAAGAAATAAGTATGATACCTTGATGTGCCTAAAATGCCTATTTCCATTAAAATAGAGCCTAATTTTACAAATTTTGAGCTTATTTTAGGCGCCTAAAGCTGCAATTTTTAGTGCCTAAAATCCGATGTCTAGTAATTACTTAGTGGTTGGCATACATCCTGAAAAAGCGAGATTGTCCTGAATTTTAGCTTTAAGAAAGATGTCCCGCCTGAATTTTTTATTTCTTTCAAATGTTCTGAAATTTTTAACATTGCTCAAAATTCATACAGGTTTTACAAATTTAAAACTTCATTCCTTCTTTGATATCATTTTAAGATGGAACTTTTGCTGACTAGTTTTGCTACAGTCTCTTTAATAACGCAATCCTTAGATTTGACCTACACCTAGCTAGCTACACCTAGGAAGTCCTGTTCATTCATCTTTGAACAATATTATTATAATTATAAAATGTAACATCTTAATTTATGAGGTAATCATAAAATACAACACATCTCATGTCTTTAAAATAATGTTGTAACATTAAAATTGATTTTACAGAGGTGACATTAAACTAAACCTATCATCAGTCTATTGGCTATTCATTAACCCTTCAGAACTCGAGCCATAATTTGTACTTGCGCAGATTACATTTGTAATCCATATCTTTTAATAATAATAATAATAATAATAATAATAATAATAATAATAATAATAGAACGGCCCCAAGGTTCACTCAGCCTTCTATAAAATTGAGTACCGGGTCTTTCCCGGGGGTAAAAGGCGGTCAGAGCGTGGTGCCGACCACACCACCTCATTCTAGTGCCGAGGTCATGGAAAGCATGGGGCTCTACCTCCATGCCCCCCAAGTGCCTTCATGGCATGTTACGGGGATACCTTTACCTTTTTTAATAATATAATGTAGGGCCTAAGTAGTATTATTATTACTTTACTGATTCTATTATACTGTTCGTGATAACAGTGTATCTCTAGTTCAAATTTAATATTTAAATCAGTGATGTCAATATAATATGAGTGGTATTATGATCCAAAGAATTTAATTAAAAACTCTATTATTATTATTATTATTATTATTATTATTATTATTATTATTATTATCATTATTATAATATAGATTTAATTATTAGTTATTATAAACTACACTCTAGAATTATTATCTCCTACTCCTAAAATTTAAGTCACTATTGGGTTCAAGTACATGTCTGTTTCATATGATAAGAAGGCATCGTTCTGTATTATCAAATATCTTTACATGATAATTTATATAGCAAGATAAAATAACCACTGCAACAATAGAAAATACGTCTAAAAATATCTTATGAATGGTTTATAGGAATAAATCAAATTACAAATAAGGAAATCGAAAATATGCTCTTGTATTCTCTCCTGTTAAAAACACTAGCATTAGCACTCTCATGGATTACATTTGTAATTCACTCTAAAAGCATATATATTGCTACACAGAAGAAAATCATAATTACATCCAAACACTCCAGACATCAGAGCTAAACTGTAACAGGAAGGTACTGAAAATTTCACGCTATCAGAACTGAAAGTGGAGATACGATAACACAATAAACAACAGCAGAGTACAAATGTATGCTGCCGAGTACTGAGGGTTAAGGAAAAAATCCTTTCTACACTGATTTATGTCCAGGTAAACAAAAACAAAACTGAGTCAGTTTCAGTAATAAGTGTGACTGGTACACGAAACATTAATGTAAACAACGTGTAACTAGATAATTAATCCTTTTAATGTTATTTTGTTGTGCTATTAATACGACATTCCCAAATATTGTCATTAATTAGCCTATTAGTACGGTATATTCATTGGGAAATATGACAATGCAGACTTGTCGTGTGAAAATATTCTGAATTTTTGTGTCACTGACATGGAAACCTTACCAATAACCTTAAAATCTTCTCCCGTCCACCCGAATTCCATTACTCATTAGTAAAAAGAGCAAAGTTTATTGTCTCTAAATACTGGCTTACAGAAAATAACAAAAATCTTCGAAATAATAAAGTAATACTACAGTTGTGGTAGACGGAAGTCTGTCTGGACTAGCTTGCTTCAAACATGATTCAGTTACACAGTAGATGTAGAATGATGTTCTTCTGTCATAAAGACTGTTTTGTCTCATAGAAGGCATAGTTTAACATCAGAAAATATAAATGTGTACCTTATGGTAATATTCAGACAATGATAAGGTGTGTTACATGAATATCACTTATAAATTACTTTATGAAATAAATTGTGTTGTTTTTCTTTTCTAAATTTATAGTGCCTTTTCATGCTTTTAATTGCCTTTCTGTCTGCTCATTGTGCCATTTTTTTTAATTTACAGTGTCTCTTCAACTTACACATTTTAATTGCCTTTTTATCTGTCTGTTTTAAGTATTATAAATGCCTGAACATCCAGACTCTAGTAATGATATTTTTATAGTGTTTATTATGTTCTTATTATGTTCTTTTTGTGCAGAATCCCGCTCCAACTCTATGGGCGCAGTGTTTATGACTTGTGGTTTCTCAGCCATTAGCGAGCACGAAAGTAAAGATCTAGTCAGTCTGAAGACACCCCGTTCTAGAACACTTACGACTCCTATTACCACAAGAACTTCAAGCACTACCATCACTACTTCTACCAGTACTATTGCTTTAATAGCTGCAACTAACGTCACTGCTTCTACTTCGCGAATACGCAGATCTTCTGTACTTGGTGACTTAAACGAATCTGTAGGCCTACCAGTTGCTACCAACACATCCGCAAGCCCTACATCTGCCCCAACTCGTACTACGTCAATCTGTGACACCACAACAGAAGTGTCAATGCCACTTTCAAGTCAGAGGGGTAGTTTGGCTGAGAGTGAAGTGACTCAGGTACTCAGCAATGTTGCGGAAGGAATCGAAGAGGACGAGGTGACAGAAGCAAGCTTACCAGTAGGGCTACCGAGCACATCCCAGTCAGATGGAAATCTCTGCTCGAAAGCAAGGCGTGTTGTTTTAATGGAAAGTGAACAGCAGCAGCAGCAACAACAAGAGAAGAATTACCACCACCATCACCACCAACATCGCCATAATTATAGTTACCATGGTCAGCAGCAGTGTTGTGCGGGCTTTGGAGGAGGTGAGAGTGATGTTGGAGGAGGTAAACATCGTCTTCATAGCAACTCTTGTTCAATACTATGATCATATACATATTACATCGATTGTATTAGAACTGATTGAATTCATCTTCATCAATAGAAAGCAATGTCATTTATCTCTTTTTCTTTTTTTCCCCTCTTTTGTAATGCTGGACGTTCACAAAAGTTGTTGCAGATTTTAAGGATTTTTAAGAGAAACTTTACAATTACTGTAATATTAGTGACAGACTACAGTCACTACAATCACGATCATGGTTGTAGTGTGTACTGTACTCTACTCAATCGCGATCAGGAGCTTAATCCTATTCCCAGAAGTAAATAATTCTGCCAAAGAACAGCCCAGTGGACGAAAGTTACATTTTAATAATCTTTGGTTTCTGGACTGCATCTAATGTGCCATGACTGCGCTTTTAGAATTATGACATAATAAATAAATAAAATAATAGTAATTTATAGTAGGCTATAAGAGAGTAAAATTAGATTTTATGTGCGAGTGGAAAGTTTAGTGCTTGGAGCAAAGGCGAGGGTAATAATCTCCACAAGTGCATAAAATCTGTTTACTCTCGTGTGCTATACATTATTTTATCCATTAGTTTACCATTTTACTGGTATCTAAATTTCATAATTGGTAGGCCTATCTAAATTTAATTTTAAATTCTACGCCTTTTCTTTACAATGTGTTGTTTGTGAATAAGTTATAAATGAATGAATGTATGGAATTTATTGTTGCTAATGTGCTGGTGGTCATGAAGAGCGTGACTTAAAAAAATTTAATTCACTACTGTGGATAAGTTTGCTAAGGATGGTGAAAGAAAGGCCACTTTAGATAGCAGCTATGGATAAAATCAATAAATCTTTGGTTCGAACTACCTTAATATTTTTAAGTCAATTTAGGAATTCGTGATAGCTACGCTGTGGAATTTTGTTGCCTTTCCATTGTATTATATGGTTAAGAAACGAAAACGAAGTGAACGGCTATAAAGTGATATTTGGTTACCAGTACTATTAGAAGTAACTTGAAAAGAGTAAAAAGAAATCTATGAATAAATGGTGGACGAATTATTCATATATGGAGGGCAAGAGAAGACCACTGAAAGATTTTCCACTGCAATAAATCTTCGGGTTAAGTGATACAATTTGTAAAAGTTTAATTTTAATCTGTATTATGACGATATTTTTCAGGTAAGGTTCATTTTAAAAACATATTTTATTATACAATAGTCCTAATATAAAATAGTAATAGTATAAATTATATAGGTTATAAAATCTCTAACAAATTTTAAGAAATAAATTCCTTTATCAGGCTGCATGAAGTAACACCAAAAAAAGAAAAACAATTAAAAACATGGAAAGAAAATATGACCTTCAGCTGTTGTCCTGGAGGGAAACAAATTCGAAAGTATGAACCAATTCGGTAATTCAGCTGTTGCTGCGTGACCTGGAGTGTACATGCAGTTTCGGTAATCTCGATTAGCGACTGTAGTCTGTCACTAGTGTAACCACGCTGATAGTTTTCTTCTATTCTTCTTTATTCCATGACTACACGTGATATTACTGCATTCAAATCCTGTCGAGCAGGACGATGAATAAACTTTAGCATGACTTCGTAATATACATCAACGATACCGATACCGAAGATAAATTTATGAAAATATGGGAGAAAAAATATATAGGTATATATTAGAACTCTTTCCAATCAAGTAACATATTTCTTAAAATTCTATCTAGCGACAAAAATCAAACTGAAGGTAATGGAAATTACATCAGTGATTGCATTTACAATATTTCGTGTGAATGTTGTAGGGTGTAAATACGCCTAATAGAGAAAAATATACCATTCTTGGTAAGACTAAAAGATCATAAATGCAACATAAAGCAGTACCATATTACGTAAAACTAGTATGTCTCCATCCTTCAAATAAAATAATTTCAAAGAAAAGTTGTAGATTAGATTTTTTCCATTGCTGGCAATGGAAAAGAAAATCACACTGTTTGGAACATTGGCTTTACCTTCATCTTCATGTGAACAAAACATTGTGGTGAGAAGATATTCCTATCAGGTTGGGGTCGTTACAAACAGCTAAATCTGCTTAACTTTTCAATGATAGCAATGGGAAAAATTACTCTTCTGAACAATTCACACTTTCTTTCTCCCTCATTTAAACCTATAATCATTCCACCTCGTAGGAAATACAAATACGCTACATGCATGATCTGCTCAGATGGAACTATTAGCCAATTCTGTCTAAATGTAATGTTCTACTCATCATGATCTAGCCTAGTTACAACATTTCGAGAAAATCTCAGATTGAATAAATCCATCTCATTCTTTCTCGATCCGCTGTAGTCCAAGAGAGTAGGGTATTCAGTGAGAGTAAACACATATATCCGCAATGTGACAGCTCCAGAAAAATCCTTAGATAAAAGCAATTTCATCATAGTGTTATTTTTGTGTTCGGATGATTCTGAATGATTGTGAATGTTGTACAGCTTGTCCAAGTCAAGTCTGCGAGTGGGGATATCGGGATGGAATGTAGAGGCAAAACACAGTTGCCACATAGGTCACTTGATGCTCAGATTTCAATGTGTGCACATCGTTTAAAATACACTACGGAGCGCACGGATTTTTTGTCCTTGTCTTCAGATAAAGACAACAGTTACGCTGTCTCCCAGCCTCCCTCCCTCATGCAACTTTCTCTCCTACGCCCACGCTTGCCAATCAGAACGCCAAACCTCACTGTCAAGCAGAAGTACAAGTACAGTCAATATCAAAGCGTCTTAAATTGTTACCACTCTATGAATTGAAGCGCAGTAGGAAAACTTTGCTGTCATATGAGACTGTACTGGTCTCCTCTCGTTACCGCCGCCTTTCACTACAGAACTGCCTCCAACTTCCCCTCTCGGCTCGCAGACTTAACTTGGTCAAGCTGTAACACTCGGCATTCACAGAGTCATTTATTAAAGATGATGGCAGCCAATGCATGCCACATTCCAAGGATAATGTCGTCTCAGTTTTAATGTAGAAGTTTATTGTTACTGCAAGTCCCAGCTTGTCTGAGTTCTTCAAATCATCATGTCGTGGTCATTTTACAAAATTAATGAATATAATTGTTCTTTGCAAGGGGTATTTATATCGGGACAAAGCTGGAATGAATGCGAACATTATGATCAAAAGGCATAATACAGCCCATATTGTACCGAACACGAATCTTTATTTTGAGATCTAAATCATTAGCTACTTCTAACTGGTGACCAGTGACGTGTTCAGTCTTCTCTTTCACATATTCCATAACATTCGATTATTCAGATTTTACAGAAATCAGTACAGAATTGTTAAATTAATTTAAATTAATCGCGTTTAGCAATATGGACTATAAATTAGCCCTACCTATATTTAATCAGAACAATATTTTTATGTTTATTGTTCTTCTCTGAATGGAATTGATATAATGCTGCCATGTCTTAATATTCGTCTCAGCAATAGTGATCAGAGCGGCAAGTATACAAAACACAAACCACACTCTGAGCTCCGTTACCGCGATATGTCCCAAGAATATTTACAAAGGCAGGTCTGTCAAATGTCAGCTTTTATGGCTGACATCAGTGTTTTATTATGCTTGTCAGCGTATAAGCATATATGTCAGCACATATGTCAGCTTTTTTTAGAAATTAAAATAAGATACAATGTCAATCTTTTTTAGATTAATTCACTTATCTTCCTTCCCAAAGTTTTGACGCCAAGTCCTTGTTTTGAACAACAGAGGATACTACTGTCTCCAAATATTCAATTTGCATTGGTTGAAGTGGTGCACGTAATCATCGTTAGAGGGCAATAGAAAATGGAATTCGATATATATGTTGAATTTATGCAATTCAAATGTAAATAAAGACAACTTGCAGAGAATTTTGTTGATTATGAGGTAGTTTGAAACAATCTGTACAATGAACCTGATGTAAAAAAAAAATTTGAAAAAATGTGCAGGGTTGTACAAATTGTTTCAACTTTGCTCCATAGCAATGCAACAGAGGAAAGAGTACCTATTCAGTCTTATCCAACAAAATAAAACACAGTTTCGTTCCAGCATGAAAATGGACAGAATACTCTCTTCTCTTATATGTTGTAAAATGAATTGAGGACTGTTTTCACAAAACTCAACAAACGCCATTTTAAAATTTTTACAGGAAACATTCTTTTTAGTTTATTCTCAGACCTTTGATATAGTAATTCTGAAAAAAAAAAAAAAAAAAGAAAGAAAAAAAACGTTGTTTGTCTTTCAGAGATGCATTAATTAATATGAGGTGCAACTGTTCTTTTTTTTTTAATTTTTGCTGTTATTTATACTCGCTTTAATATCTTTGGTCATATCGCGAGTTAATCTTTTAGGTGAAATCCAAAGGCCTGTGTACTATTGTTGAGTACTGATTCTATTGTTGTGAACTAGATGGCGTCTGTAGATATTTACTGATTTGTAATGAATATGATTTTGGTGATGAATGAAGCTGGTGATATTCAGGGATGTTGTGGCCCAAATTTCCGGACATTTGCCTTACAGTTGAGGGAAAACCCTGAAAAACCTCAACCAGGAAATTCAATCTAACCGGGAATCGAACCCAGGCCCTCTGCGTAACAGACCAGGATGCTGACCCCTATACCACAGAGGTGGTCGCAAACTGCAACTGTTATTGTTATCTTATTTACTTGAAGGGGGGGGGGAACCATGATAAAAGTTAAGAATTTCACAAAACTCAACATATCCACTTTTTTAAATGCACATACCTTAAAATGTTTAATTATTTTTCATTCACAGCTGGTAAAATCCTCATCAAAATCATTAATGTGTATTTTAAAATAATGCTTAAATACTGCTGAATTAAAAAAAACAGTTAGTCTAATTGAACACTCTGAAACCTAATTTCAAGCCTTTATTTTTTCAAAATTTGTTATTGACTTACAGAATCTATTTTATTTGCATGAATTAAATATTTTTATTTATGCAATACATCACCCAAATCACTGAAAATCAAAATCGTGCAGAATAATCTCAGTGCAATGGTTCATCATAATCAATTCTATTGTCAGAATCTTTGGCACATTCCTTTTAAAGTTTTCCGAAATATCATTATGGAAGTAACTCATTAATTCCATTTTGAATCTTGCGTACACCACTTTTAATACTTGAATATAATTAATTGATGAACTCATTAACTTCCTCACATCATTATCTTTGTTTTTGCTGACGTGGTTTACCAGTGGAAGGTCAGGTGCTTTAGACTTTACAGAAGCACTTGTCTTTCTTGTGTAAACACTTGAACTTCTATTATTTTAAAATACGCATTAATGATTTTGATGAGGATTTTACCAGCTGCGAAGTTTTTTTGGTATGTAAGTCTCATCTCTGACCCTTTAAATGGTAATTTGGCTTTTACAATATTTTTTGTCATCGATTTTAAATCATAAGTATGCCAGTTTTTGTCCAAAACTTTTATGTCCCCAAACATTGTCACAATTTTATATTACTCTGATGGCAATGTGATGTATTCATGTGTTCTCAGCTCTTTCTCTATCAATCGAAATACGCGGTCTGGAAGCATATAGCTTTCCATGGATAGGAAAGAAATGTTTAATTTTTTTAAAAACTTCAGAGCTTTCCAGATAACCAACAAGCGTAACTGTCATTATGCAATTTTTATTCTGAGACTCACAAGCATCTGAAAATAATATATATATATATATATAATTTGTATAAACAAAAGCCACCCTAAATAAGGGTTCGATAGATCGGCCTACTAATCAATTCATAAACAATAATAAGTAAACAAAACAATTTTGTGACACTTGGAAAGAAAAAGAAAAAATTTTAAATTCTGGAACATTTTTTTTTAAATTACCTATGTAACCCTTCAATGTCGTAGTAACAATGTCTAACTGTAACAGCACATACTGGGAAATCTTCTTCATTTTCACCTATTATGAAATATGAAATGGACCCAGATCTTTCTAGTTTTTTGAAGTCCTTCTTTATTCTATGCCATTGAGATAGATCAACTTTCATATATCTTAGCAAAAAATTGTCCTGTTCAACTTTTGTACTATTTCTGTATAAATTGTCTCGAAAATTAATTAGATCATTTAAGCACAAAGAAGCATGTTTTCCCCACCCACTGTTCTCAATGATTACAGTTCAGTTTGGATGGATATCATTTTTAGGCGCAACTGTATATTTCTTACTCTTAGATTAACATACTCTGCCCCTACTCTTCGTGCCCCTTCAAGTAGCTTGAAGAAATTTGGAATACTCAGGGTTCTTATCCATTTTTATTACTACTCACAGAGTACATGCACTTACAACAACTTACAACAGCGGTCAGATTTATACTGAATTAATGCCGGAAACAAAAAAATATTATATAATATTTGAGCTTCCAAATGTGTCACTGTTGTCAAAATGCAAATGTATTACATTGCTGTAAAATATTGTAGCTTGTGAAACAGGATAAAAGTGTGAAATGTTGAGTTAGAGGATATGTTGAGCTTTGTGAAAATTTAAGAAATGGAGATCTTAAGTTTTGTGAAACCTCTGTACATTGAGGAACTCTTTTCAACGGAAAATGTTGAGTTTTGTGATATTATGAGTACTGCATCATTTTCCCCTCATTTCAATTGACCAGAATCCGTCAAAATCAGCAATTCGAAAAAAATGGCGTTTGTTGAGTTTTTGTTAAAACAGCCCTCAATTATCAGGGGAAATGTTATGATGAAGAATTTGATTAAATTCTTACAGAAAGCTAAGTATGTTACTGACAACTACAATAAAAGTAAATCTCACAAGTAAACTAACTTCTTTGAAATCATTACTTTAAATAGCAATTAAGTTCATGTTAGCCTTTTTTCATCCTTGTCAGCTTCTGTAGATACCGATATCAGCTTTTCCTAGATTTGAAACTTGACAGGCCTGTGAAGATGAGTCATTATAGTAGCTACAGTATCAAAGAATTGCCCTCGTTAATCTTCTGACTTGCAGTTGTCTGGACTCTGGACATGTCACATCATTCGCCATGGATATGAATCATGTATCAGTCAGAGATGACGATTTCTTGGAGCTGTGATTTTGGAACTAAACACAGTCAGAACCAGTGACAAACCTTTTATAGTGACAAAATCACAGATCTTCAAATCACACCCCATCACTATGCTATGGTGCCCGTTAACTATAACAAATTTATACGCAATTAAACTGGATAACAATAATAGCAATTATAATGCTGTGTATCTGTACATGGTAATGGAGAGAATAGAAATATTAACGTAGTGATCCTCTTCATTCTGATGACGACGATGAATCACCAACAGCATTACACTACAGGTACGATGCTGTCAGTCATGTCGTCCAGATCTCAGTAGCGGGTTCCTCAGCCTCTATAACAGGTACAGGAAACAGCCACTCTCAGAGAGTTTAGCTTCTCCCGCTACAGTTGCTGTTGTACGTAGGTACCGGTACTCATGCTGACAGTTCTGTTTACAAAACGAGTTCCCAGTCCCTGCTCTATAACATGCCGCACACAATTCTCACTTTGCCAATATGTAACACAATCAGTGTTTTCCCTTCCCTGTAGGATTTTTTAGGCCTGTAGTTAGTCCTTGGAGAAATACATCTTTACAGTTTTGTCTTGCCATATTTTAGATTTTGTGTGTGCTGCATTTGCCGAAGTTTCATCTAGGTAAATTTTTGTCCTTTACAAATCAGAAATAATTTCTTCACAACGAAACAATATTTCAGTGCTCTGGATTATAATAGATGGCTATTTCTAATCTGATTTTGAAATCTTAAATTGAGGTAAATAATAATCAGAGCTAGGAAGTTCGTACCAAAGCAGTAGATTTCAGTTGAGTACAGTGAGGAGTATAGATATCACCCACACTTCGTCCTGGTGCCGCTGGCTATAGATGATACACAGTATGTTTACAAACAATGCATAGTGGCATTCTGTGGATCTGTGTAGAGTCGTGAATAGTTTGAAGAATATTGTTAATTTATATTAATATTGTAGGTTCTGAACAAAGTGAGCTATTCTGTTATTATTGATTATTTACGTAATGTGAATATAATGCATGATTCCAATAAAGTAAACTCATCTGTTATTAAATAATTATGCAAACAGGAGTGTGTAACACGTTTTTTTCCCCCGATTATTCTTTGTTAAATGTTGACGTCTCGTGCTGCTATGCATTCAGTTGCGTTACAGTCCAAGTTCAAAATTGGAATTACGATACGAATTACCTAGCTACCATTACAATAGAAACAAAAAATTTTCTTGAAAACAATTATGGGTTTAATATTATGTGCCACATACGAGATACACTATTAGATTCACAAAGTAGTTGTTAACCTTATGCTTACGATATACTGTATCATATTTCAGATTTGCTCCAGTAATGTCTTGTGATGTAGAACGAATATTTTCAGAGTACAAATATTTTTTTTTTTCTGAACCTAATAGGAGTATTTCTTTTGATAAATTGAAAATGTTTATTGTTATTTGTTATAAAGAGGCTAGAATCATAATTGTATACTTTGTGTGTTATTTTTATATGCATAGGTAAATTAATTTAGATCGGGATTTACGAACTTTATTATTACAAATTATTGTTTTTTTTTATATTATTTTCTTGTTCTAAGGCTGTGGACGATTGGAGCACATGTTTGGTTACCACCCAGCTGCTTGTTAGTCATTCTGCTTCACTGACACCAAGAGACGCTCTATTACTTTTCACTGAGTAGAGATATAGTCCAAGCTTACACAACTTAAAGTTTTGGTACCAACTTCCTAGATCAATAGTTTGTAAAAATCGTTATTTTAGAAATAGGCAAATCAGGGTCGGTATTTACTGATTTCTCAATAATTGGAATTGAATTGTCGAAATAAAAATCTTTCGTTTGATAGCAGTTTTTTTTTTTTTTTATAAATTTGTCTATATGAGTCAAAATAATTGTATTCGGTCTTGGTTTCATTTTACTTGGTGATTTAAGCTCTCCTTTAATTTTATGCTCCTTAAGTATATCATTGACGAACGTTTTATAAACATTAAAAATCTTTTCTTTTTCATTCTTTCGGAATCATTCTCTCTTATCATGCTTAACAGGTGACATCTGGTACTTCCAACTTTAGAATGCTCTTCCAGTATAAAATGAACTATGCAAAAAAGTCTACGTGTCGCTAATGGAGGCGTTAAATTGGGCACAAGTTTAAGATTTTACCCTTCCAAATGCCCCCAGCGTTGCTCAGTCGGTTTGGCGCTTGCCTCCTGATTCGGAATTGCAATCGTTTGCAAGGAATAAGAACCATCGGATCCCGGCCACTTAGTTACTCATAACGAGTGCACCTCTGCACATGTGTGTGGACATGGTCCCACTGTCATACGTCTATGACGCAGTGCATGAGGGTAGGCCACTAGAGAGAACCCAAGAGGTGGAACATATAAACTGAGAGGATTCGATCCAGCATCAGGATGGGAATAAGGTGTGGCTTAATGATAGAGTCTAAGCACGTAGAGCTGAAAACCTGGGTTCAAATCCCAGTGCCGGAGAGAATTTTTCTCCATTCCACTCATCTTTCATCATATCATGACGGAGAATATCTGCACGGAAATATCATATGTACTTCGATACATCATAATAATATATTATTATTGTTAAATATTAAATATTACAATATTGCAGCCTGCATACATGGTCATTTAGGTACTACAGTCTACATGTTAATTCATCCATGTCTAAGATTTAAACGACAAACAATACATTAATATTATTAATATTTATTATTTATCTTGTCAAAATAGCTTCCAAATTTCCCTGCTCTCACTATCTTTGTTCTCTGATACATGTCGCCATTGTTGATCTTCAGCTAAGCTGTGGTGCACTAACCAGGACTTTATGTAAGGTAGAGCATTCCATGTAGAAAGTGGTGGTTCACTATGTTTGATGAACACTGCAGAAGAAACATTTTTTATTAAAAGTTTTGTACTTAACTTCGTAATTATAACGTTCATAGCACTAAATCCTCTTTCACATTCAGCCTTGCTGCATCGAATAGTGGTTACTGCATTCGACAAAGGGACTAATGAAACAGGAATCTTCTTTCCTCCTACGTCGAAATATTCTCGAAATTCATTTAAAATGGATCACACATCGTCAAAGCAGAATCTTGTGCACATTCTTCTTATATTTTCGTCGCCTTATTGTATATTTCCTTTTTTCATCTTCAGGCCATGTATCTGGATTTAAAATGTCAATATCTGTCAACATCTGCTTATAACTTTCAGTCTCATGATTGCCACCTTTACTTTTTTGACGTGAAGCAACAGTGGTAAAGCAACGCCTTTGAATATTATTAATAATACTCTAAAGGAACTGAAGTCTATCAATACTACTATTCTCCTATTATTCGTCAATGAAATTTCTAGATAATGCATGCTCCTTTGATACTTTCTCGACTTGTTTATTTTTCTCCTAGCTTTTGCTTCAGTGACTCTATGTACCGAATTGTTTCTTTAATTATTAATTTGTCCACACGACTTATTGTGCAAGTTGGCTCTTGAAGTTGTAGGGACAAGTTTTTCAGTTCTTTCGAAATATCATGCATTAATGCTATATTTAATATACATTAAATATGTACCAAACCTATATGCACATAGAATTATTCCAATTCAGAAACAACTAAGTAAACTAAAAAAACTCCAAACGGAAATAACATTTCGATGGATACCTAGTCATTGTGGTATACTGGTATACCTGGAAACGAGGAAGTTCGATAATATTGCAAAACAGGCAACATATTTGCAACCAAGACCTCTTCAAGTGACATCCCTATCCAATGCTTTTGCTTCAGTAAAGTCTCATTTTACAAATCTATGGATCACCAATTGGCTCTCTTCTGACAAAGGAAAAATTTTACAGTCTGTACAAAAGAAACCAAATGACCTGCAAATGTACAAAAACTTGCCCAGACATGTTCAAACTTTTTTAACAAGAGCCAGAACAGGTCACATTGTCACTCAATTTTACCTACACCGAATTCACATTTCTGATAATCCTACTTGTCTGTGGTGTAATAATCATCATGAAGATCTGGAACACATTCTTCTATACTGTCCATCCATAAACCACAAAAGAAGTAAATTAAAATCATCAGTACCAGTTGCAGAAGACACAGCCCTGCAGTATATATTGACTACACCCCAACTCTGGCTACTAGCAACAGGCATCTATAATGAACACCGATCAAAATACCTCTCATTTCTCGTGAAAAACAACTGAATAGACTACAGTGGACTATAGTGGACTTTATGTTGTCAGCAAACAGCTGGATACATTAAGAAGATTGATATTGGTGCATTAATGCTAGGTCCTTCAGGAACTCAATAGATTCCATGCGTTCGTATAGTCCTGTAAATTTTATTCTTTCATTAGTTGTTCATATAGGATTAAAAGCTAATTCTCTGAAATAGGTAATTAATGCTAAATATGCATTCCACAATGCAGACACAGATCTAAAACAGCTAGCAACCCAACGACAATCAAGGACTCTTCCAGTTTTAGTTAATTCAACACTCAGCCCTGAGGCTACCCTTTGCAACTCTGCTATATTTGTTGGCAATTGACTAAACAAGGCATAAATTATGTCAATGTAACTTTAAAAGTGATTAATGGCTTTCATATCTGATATAAAGTCATGAACAGCTACCTCCAAACGGTGATTAAGACAGTGCCAAATAATAATATTAGGTTGTTACAATTTATACTGAAGCAATTTCCCAATACCAGAGGATCTACCAACAAGGACACTTGCACCATCACATACAAAGCAAATCATATTTCTTTGAAGGTAACTTTCAGTGAAACCATATGAGAAAAGGCATTTAAGAAGTTCACTTGTAATTGTTTCAGCATTTTGATTTGGAAGACTAATTAATTCAAGAAATATAACTTCGTCTGTACCATGTATGAAAGTTTTAATATACACTATTAAAGCAGATTGCTTGCCCATGTTGTTGATTCTTCTATTAATACTGAAATTTTATGAGCAGCACATGTAAGTTCTGATATCAGTCTCTTTTTAAAATGTGATGCAATGTATTTGATTTTTTCAGTCGCACTGTAACAGGAATGAAGAGTTACTCCAACATCAAGTCCATTTTTCTTTTGGAATTGAATTAAATGTTCATGGTCGGAGAATGGTCGATCTTTTTAATTAAGTAATAAGCAGTGTTAATTTTTTGTCACACTAATATGATGCTCTTTTTGCTGCAATGTTAAGCTTTCTAACTGTGATTGCCTAGACTCAGTTAAAATTGACTCGCATTTGCTGTGTGCTGTAGATGCCTGATGGCCAAAAATTTTTGTTCTTAAAGATTTCAATTGCTATTTTTTTTTCTGTGCCATTGAATGTAATTGTGCAATTCACCCATTCATTACTAAGAGATAATCCTCGAGTTTTGTGAAGTCCTAGGTGTCCTACTGATGTACAAACACTACAACTTAAATAACCATTCTTTGCTATGAGCCACTTATGGTTGTTCATGCGTTCAAGCCACTGTTGATTTGACCATATAGTCGGATAATCTACACTGTTTGTAGAATCAATATTAATTGCTTTACATGGATCTGCATGTTCTTGTTGTTCTGCGGGAACTACAGATATACTCACAACATTGCATATATCATCTATCATTTCCAGTTTGTTTTAACATGACAAAGAAGGCACACACTCACACATTTTTCTTATTTGGTGGAAGAAATGTTGCACTACCTTCCGAAGTCATACTAGGATTTTGACACTTTTTAAATTTTGAGAAATAATTAGTTAATTTGTTTTCACTAATTCTCTTCATTTCGTATTGTTAATTAAATGCGATAAGTTACTTCACTTGACCTTTCCTATAAAAATGTTTTCACTGACACTGACACAATTTCACAGAGCACACGTGACACGTCTAACATCTTACTAATACTGTAACCGTTAGAAATACGAAATAATTCCTGTTCTGATCCTTCAAAACACTGGCCATCACTGCCTCGCCTATTGACATTGATGGCTTAATGGTACCACACCCACTCTTACTCGCTTTTCTTGGAAGTGCATGAACAATAGTGTTGTAAATTCCTTCAAGCTGCAAATGAGAAATCCTCACATAGACGCAGGTCATTGCCTTTTCCAGACGATAATTACAAGTGACAAGCTGCTATTTCTGGCTTTAAACTGGCCGTTATAATTCTCACAAATATACAGTTCTTTTTAACTTTCTGGTTTAAAAAAGTACCAAGGCGACGCTCTGGTACTCCCTGGCCCAACTGTATACAGAGTGGATCATAAGTAATGTCATTAATTTCTGGGGGTTAGATTTTCAGATATTTCAAACAAAAAACTGAAATACAATAATTTTGCTCGTCTTTGCTTCTTTTTCGAGAAAAAAATATTGTTTTATATGAAACACTTCATAGTGTGTTTTGGAAAAGCCATTGATCTAATTCCCAATATGCTCAGTCACTTTAAGAGAGCAGTGTATTACGATAATAAATTATTGAAATAATTTTAGTTTTTTGCTTTAAATCTGCAGAAATTTGATGCAAACAAATGTAAAATTTTAAAATTCTCTTTCATATCGAAAAGTTACATATTTTCTTCAGATCAAATTTCTGAGCATTTAAAGTACAAAATTTAAATTCTTTCAATCATTTATTACTATAATCTTAAATTGACTGAGCATATTGGGAGTTAAATTAATGGCTTTCCCAAAACACGCCCTGAATTGTTTCATATAAGACAATTTTTATCTCGAAAAGAAAGCAAAAATAAAGAAAACTGTATTCAAATATTTCGTTTGAAATATTTCAAAGAATAGCTCCCTGAAGTGAATGACATTATTATGGTTCATTCTGTATATGATTATATTTCAGACCTGTATAATTGAAGACCGAATATTCTAAATGTGCTAAGTGTCAATTTTTCAAATTTCATTTTATTCAATTTAAGGGAAGAACATCCATATGAGAATATCATACTAATTTGTCTTTGTCGTAGCTCAACTATAAGTGACTCATTTGTGTGCCAAAGATGGTGTTGTAGGTATTTCAACATACATTTCGCAGTGTGTTTATCATCAATAACTCAGAAAGTTGTTTTTGGCATATAGCACATTTAGAATACTAGATCCTCAATTATATTTTAAGCTTGTTTACTTCCAACACAACGCCAATTCTTGTCTAAATGTTTGTGTTGTTGTCCATGTCACTTTTAAACTCACTCATTCCATAGACCAGTAGATAAAAAAGTAGCCCAATCCTGACATAAAAATGGACTTAACGTGATTTGAAATCACACTCTTCAATTGTTAGCTTGGAATCCACTAAAGTTTTCGTTTCTTCATTGATAACTCTTCTCTCTTTCTTCTCAGTTGTCCGTGAATCATGTAATATTTTTGTAAAGACTCAATGAGTAGGTTATCTTTTTTCTCGCACATTGTTTTTCACATGAAGATGAAGAAACATGAAGGTTATGGTCGTACAATCATATAATTCTGAATGTACAGACGGGGTGCGAATTAACCGGGTTGGGGGGATTACCCCTCTCATAAATTCATATTAACATCCCTGCCAGGGATAACTTCTATCCCCCCTCACAAAATATACCGGTAATTGTTTTAATACTAATATACTTTATAAAGTATAAAGTAAGCGAAGAAAATAATATTGATGCATTATCATCACCGGCAAGCTGACAACAATCAATAACTTAGGAATTAAACATCTTATCTTAAGCCTGTTCATGGATATAATTATTATTATTATCAAGATGCAAGACAAGCAACTCAGTGCAATCAAGCGTTGAGCCATATCAAATGAGGATAATAATAATTTTATGTATGGTATTCTCTATCTAGGAATCTATCCTCCCCCATCAGAAATCTTAATTCGCACCCTGTGTACAGATACTGAATTAAAATTTGGAGCGAGTCTTGATGGGAGTCCATCTGTATGTAGGCAGCAATTTCGCACAACTGTCTACAAGTAGCATATATATACAGGGACTCTTGTTTATCTTGTTTACTGCACATGCACAATTTGTTGCAAGCGAAACTTAACAATAAGGGAGCTTCAGATTTTATTTCTGTAACTGTACTTACTGGTATATGTCAATAAATACTCCAGTACCAGTACCGATAATGGAAGAAGTACAATGTAAACTTCTTTCGAATAATCCACCATTAATATGTCCATTTCGAACGAGCGTGTACTTGAGTATTATTTGCATGCACATAATCAAATAACTGTTTTGCATGTTCGCTCCATGAAAGTCATGTTTTGAGCAACTGCACAAACTGTGAGTGAGTGGTTAGTGTTATTTTTCGAGTGTCCCTGTCCTCGACAAACTATACTGATACTCATTAAAGTTCCAAGTCGTTCTGGAAGTCGAATTGAAGAGAAAAATTTAAACCTAGGTTCTTTGTATGTATAAAGTTACTGGCACATTGCTTATAAAATAATTGACACTAGAAAAGTGTTCGAATTCTCTATTTAAAAAAAAAATCAGTGTTTACCAGCCATATATGAACTATTTATTGTATTCTAAATAATGCTGTTTCAATTGATAACCCATTAGTTCAGATCTCTCTTAATCATAACTTTTAATCTTTATAGCTATAAACTTTCCGAACTTTCTTCTCTAAGATCTTTCGATTAATATATCGATGGCTGAGAACCAACCAGACTGTTCTAAGTCCAACTTTTTATAAGAAAGAAATCTATGTTTTATTGTGTTCCAGTTCTTGTCTGTAGGGTAGATGCACCAACTGTGGCCACTTTTAGGATTATTTTTAAGTTTATTTTCTGAAATCAATAAATGGGATATAGTGTCCCATTTATTGATTTCAGAAAGTAAACTTAAAAATAATCCTAAATAATCTCCAACTTTCTTGAGGTATGTGTTAACTAATATGTTTACTATGAACTGTTTTATTAGCATAGCTCAAAAACAAATACATACACTTATACAAAAACTTTTATACATGTTTACAATTTTCACCATTTGTGGCCACATAAACCCCATTTTTGGCGACCCACTTGTACCATAAGTGGTCATTTTTGTTTTTGCCATAAAATTGTTACAATCTTCCATTTCTATAAATTTAACAAGATGCGGGATAAATTACTGTAATTTGAGTTTACAAATCAGCATATGTTTTGGAGCAGACAAATCTTAAATACAAATAGCATACTAAATTAAGCTTATTAAATAAACAGAAAAATCACTCCACATTCAAACCCTCAAAGCCTTCAGAGAAAATGAAGCATATTACACGCTCATCTTTTCCATGGAATTTGGGAAGAGATAAGACTCTTTCTATTTGTTCATTGTCAACTACTGATATGTCATCATTTACAGGCCATTTAAATTTATTTGCTCCAACTCGTCTAGCAAATTTCACAAGTCATCCATCAATATGCTTTTCTTGTATTAACCCTACAAATCTTCGGACACTTTTCTTGTGCCTAAATGCAACGAATACGCAATCATTTACTTCAGCCTCTTTGGCATCAACATTTTCATCACTGGATTCATCGCAAAGTTCAGATTCAGATGAAATAGCAATGTCACTTTCGGATGTGGTTATTTCATCTTCCACCTTCCTTTGATTTTTAGTTTTTGATCTTTTGGACACTTTCTGTTTATTTTCACCCATCTTATTGGTTTCATTCTCTTTCTGCTCGTTTTCAATTTGCTTGGCTTTAAAAATATCAACCCATTTGTCAGATGTAAGTGCTGATGGTACATATTCCCTTTTGCGTTTACTGGTGCTTGGAGTTGATTGGGACCCAGGCCACTCACTATGTCACGGACAGAGTTTGGAGATGTCACTTGTATTGCAGAAGAAGGAGATGTGTCTTTCATCTCTTGTGGCTGAGGACTTGGCATGACTGTAAAAGGAATTTCAGAGGTTTGAACTTCTCCAGGTGTGTCATTTTCAGTTTGAGTAGTCTCATCTTGTACATTCATCTCACATTCCTGAAGAGAGTTTTCATATGAAGATTTGCCTTGATCAAGTGATTCGGCATCATGCACACACAATCTCCATAAGTCAAAAAGTTTGGTAACAGCTAGATGTCCTTCCCAGTCTCTATGTCGAATTGCTGTTTCTTTAAATTGCTGCAACAATTCTGCTTCAATTTTACTCTCTAGATATTTCTAGTGACTTAGAGCATTTGTTTGAGAGGCTTGGTTACTGTTACATGGCTTTTTTACTTGTGCTGGGGATGGAACAATTCGCTTATAGTTCACATACTCAGATCCAAATGGATAAAGACCACAAGTTTTGAAACCAGACTAAACATTTTTTTGGAATTCCGGCTTGTCAAGAAGAGTTTTCAGAGCAGCTGGTAGAGTAAACTTTGTTATTTCCATTCCCTCATGTTCATTGCGCCATTTTCGTACCAAGTCTTTCCATGATGCTTAAGTGGAAAGAAAACAGCGACATCAAGTGGCTGCAACATGTGTGTTGTATTTGGTACTAATGCAATTAAAATGATTTGTTTATCTCTGCAAAAGTCACTAAGGTACTGTGTGAGATGTGATTATGTCCATCTAAGAATAGTACAATTGGTAATGTAATATTCTGGCTTATGAGAAAGGGAAAGAACACATTGGTGATGTATTCATAAAATGATTCACCTGTCATCCAACCCTTTGGCGTTTTCCCAATGGACCAGTTTGGTGGCGTATTCTTCACAACTGTCATATTCATTCTTTCATATTTATACAAAGCCAGAGGAGGTGCCAATACTCCAAATGCATTCACTGTGATAAGTGTTGTAATGTTCTCCTTATCACTAGTCTTTGACGTGTCATAGACATGTTTACCTTTGGGTACAAGAACTAAGCCTCCTGAGGGTGAAAGGTAGTACGAAGTTTCATCACAATTCCACACTCTCTGGGGATCATTTAATACTTCCCGTTCTTCAGGAGTAAGCAGATCAGTAATTTCCCTAAACCAATTCCGGATTTTTTCCTCTGTGATTAATGCCCGAGCCTTGTTGATATGGTCTGCTTGTTTTATACTTAGATCAGGATGTCTTCTCATAAATGCATCAAACCACTTACGTCCATGTCTGCAATTGATGAATGGTGTGTTTAGTTTACCATTTCGTACAATTTTTTCAACAAAATCCAGCAAGCTTTCTTTGTTTATTGGAAATCCAGACTTTGCACAACGTTTCAACCATTTTACCAGCAACTCTTCAGAAACATCTCCGAGAACTGCAGACTATCAAACTTTTCCAGATGATACAGGTGCACATTCTGATAGTTTGTTCCTTAATGTAGATCTGGGAACATTAAAGGTTGTGGCAGCTGTTGCAACTTTCATTCCATCTCTCACTGCATGCAGAGCACCTGATACTTTTGATAGCGAATATTGAAATAATTTTCTTTTGTATTTACGATTTTTCTTAGGACTCATGTCAAGTAAAAGTACTGTAAAAGAAAAATAAATTAAAGAAATTATATCTTGTCTCCATAGTGCACATAGTTTGTTTTAAAAACACAAAATATTAGGATTTTCCAACTGCAATAATAAATTACAAAAGTGGTCAGAAATGGTGCTTAAGTAATCCCTATTTGTGGTCATTATTGCGGTTATGTTTTCATAAAATACTGAATATTAGTAGATACCGTTATGCTTTGAGATGGATCACAACAACAATATCATGTAACTTTATAGAAACTAGTACAGATTTTATATTGTAATTCTTACCTGCAACTCTAAAGAAAATACATAAGCAAGAAGCACAACTTCAATATATTTATGAATTAGCATTTTGTAGAACAAAAACTGGAGCTGAATGGTAACCAATCACAATCAAGGTTGCACAGCAACACAATGGAACATATTATTATCGCCGCGCTCTCATGGTTAACATTCGGCAGGTCTTTGAGCAGCCTCGTGCATAACATTCGGCAGATCTCTGAAATTTAATTGCATTATTGTTTTCAATTTCTTATGTCGCCACTCCAATCACTCGCCTCAATTTCAATATTGCAACCAATAAGCTGTTTCCATTATTAAATGACACCTACTTGTTTAATCCACGTGGACTAAAACTGAGGTTGCAATGTCTTGTGCTAAGGATGAACATTAAGGTATGTGATTAAAAATTATTATTAAAGACTTATTATTAAGAGTTAAGTATGTCAACGTACTCGTATATGAAATAATAATAATAGCCATTTAACAATATAACAAACCAGTGGTTATTCTTATCGAGGAAGTAGACGTGACAATGTGACGCTTAGAGTGAAACCTACAGAGCAACAATCGGTCGGCAAAATTATGTTTTAAAAGCACACTGCACGTTATTGTATGATGCCGACATGTTAACCATGAGAGCACGGCGATAATAGCAAGATTCCCATTGGCAGAACTAAATTAGGCACTTAATATAACATTTTAAATTTGAAAATGGCCACTAATGGTGCACTGGCCACAAATGCTATGTCTACCCTATACACGAATCGACCAAAATTGTAAATATTCCTCTCCATAAGGTTGATATGAAGCTATTCCAAATTGTTTCATGAAGCTTTGAATGTCAGGAGCTTAAAATAGCCCTCCTGAAAAAATAAAAATAGTAAAATGGACTTGAAACAGTCTGGTTCTGGGCCATCGATATATGTTTCTTCCATTTCTCTTATTTAGGCCTATGCATACAGCCTCCTTCGGAAAATTTTAACATGTTTTATATGCAGTAGAGTTTTATTAGCCTATACCTAACCTCTGTACTGTGTATTGCCATTACTGTTTTTCTGTGCTTGATCCGTAAGGGGACACTATGGTGAAATAATGCTGAAAAATGAAGGAACTACCCTTTTTTTGTTCTAATTATATTCGAGATTGTTTTAAATGATCTAGCCATATACTAAAATATGGCCTAACATACGGTGTGTGGATGGGTTGAGAGATGTTTTTTTTAATCCTGTCTTCTCGGCTTTAAAATTTTAAGCAGTTTATTGAATAAAACATTCTTCTTGCACAACAGTTATTGTCAGATTGGTCTGAAACATCTCACAGAGGTCAATTAAATGTTGATCAGTCAAATTTAATTAGCATTTGTATGAAATATTAATATTAATTTCATTTGGGGCATATTCATATTGCATTTACATTAAAATATGTTGTAATGGTAAATTCATGAAATTAGAAAATTTGTAACACTCTGTTTAGACAGATCAAAAAGCTAATTAATTTTTATTCCCATAACTATTTTCAAGCTTTTGAGCAAATATAAACCACAAACATTGAAAACGTTGATGTAAGGAACTTTTTAGTGATATCAATATAAAATATACAGTGAAACTTCCCTTAATGGACACTTCCCAATAGTGGACTCCTCTCAATAGCGGACTTTTAAAATTCCCCTGCAAAATAACATTGGCCCTTATGATAAAATTCTCCCAAATAACGGATAATGTCAATAACGGATGCGGACACAGAAATGTATCTCCCAACAACAATTAAAACTTCCAAATAACGGACAGCGTGAAAAAAAAAAAAAAAAAAAAGACGGTTGTAAATCAAACTGAATTCTAACGGAATTCTTTGCAACAATAATTATCGTGGATTTGAACGTTCTTGTACTTTATTGAAGGTAAGCAGCACAGTTGTTAGTTGTGATACTGTACCTGAGCAGTCCGTACTTTCTTAGTTTGTCAAGTTGAGTGTTCGGAAGTACAGTCACATTAAAAATTCCACAAAAACGTAAACGTTTGTCACTAAAAGAGAAAGTGGATATTGTAAAGCATAGTGAGAAGGAGAAATTAAGTGTCCGTGAGCTGGCCACAAAGTTTAATGTGTGAAAAACTCAGGTTAGTGAAATTTTGAAAAACAAGGATGTTATTTTAAAATCATACACTGAGAATGCAAATGAGAACATAAAAAGAGTTTTTCCTAAAACTGAGGGGCTTGCCATTGACAATTTAACATATGAATGGTTCTGCCATGCTGGAGCAAATAAAATGCCTTTATCTGGGACCTTGATTAGAGAGAAAGCGTTAGAAATTGCAAAAGAGTTGGGTTATTCTAATTTTAAAGCTTCAGGTAGTTGGCTACACAAGTTTTGGTCACGACACATTATTTCCTACAAAAGTGTATGTGGTGAATCTGCTTCTGTTGATCCAGAAATTGCATCTGATTGGAAAAGTAAACTTACTAATATTTGTGAAGGGTTTGATGAGAAAGATATTTTCAACTGTGATGAAACAGGTCTTTTTTTTTTTTTTTTCGAGAATTGCCAGACAAAACAATGTGTTTGAAGAGTGAAAAATGCAGTGGTAGTAAAATTTCTAAAGAGAGATTAACAGTAATGCTATGTGTAAATATGATAGGTGAATTTGAAACACCATTAATTATCAGAAAGGCGCAGAGGCCAAGGTACTTGAAAGGAGTCGACGTAAACTGAATGGCTATATAGAGTGGCACTCAAATCACAGAGCTTGGATGGCTTGAAACCTGATGACTGAATGGGTTGGCAGATTAGACAGGAAGATGGGAAGACAGAAGAGAAATATCATTTTGTTTTTAGACAATGCTTCATCTCACCCTGATATTGCATTGGAAAACATAAAACTGGTCTTCTTTCCACCCAACACAACATCAGCCTGCCAACCACTTGATCAGGGCGTAATAAAGAATTTCAAGGTTCACTATCATCAGTGTGTTGTAAGACATCTGTTGGCTAATATGGAGACGGCAAAATCAGTGAGCCAGCTATCGGTCAGTATCAATGTCCTCGATGCTGTTCTATGGATATCATCCTCAATTAAGAAAATCATACCGGTACCTCAAACTGTTCGAAACTGCTTTCTTAAAGCTGATTTCCTTGCTATGAAACTTCCAACTCAAGCGACACTGACACCACAGAAAGTGACACCACTGAAAATGTAGCCCAACTGAATGAACTTTTGATGATTTATGGAGAAGAGGGATCAGATTACGTTACAATTGATGAAAATGCTTCAACAGAGGACCAGAGTACTAATGTTGCAGAACTCATAACTCCATGCAGCAATCAGCGACAGTGTACCCCAGTGACCATAGTGATGGAGAAGAAGGAGCAGAAGGGAAGAAGAGGAATGTTCATGGTTAATTTCAGTGAGGCTATGGAACATGCCCAACAGTTGAAGCAGTTTTTTCTTCAGAAGAATGATGCAGAGGGACACAGAATGACTTCTGAACTACTGATGCATATTGAAACTAAGATATCCAAAATTCACAATAAACAATCTAAGATATCCAAAATTCACAATAAACAATCAACAATTCTAGATTTCTTTGTGTAAGGTGAAGTGGTACAGTGACTAATGTTTATTTCATTTACAAAACATTTACTGGTACGATTTCTCTCTGGATGAATACTGTAAACAATCTCACTGTCTACTCTACTGGACTGTAAAATATAGTGTTGAATATGTATGAGAAATTTTAATGTACTGTATACAGTACATACTAACAATTTTCTACATAGCGGACACTTCTCAATAAAGGACATTTAATTTTTCCCCGGCGGTGTCTGCTATTGGGAAGTTTCACTGTATTTCAAAAATAAAATTTCAAAACCATTAGTTCTAATAGCACCAAAATTTGTACAGATGATAGCATTGTAGGCCTGTTTATACAGTTTAAATTCACAAATTTTGAATGAAAATTGTGGAAGTTTTAAAAATCATGTATACGTCCCTTAATCAATTATGTAATGATGCTGTATCAAGTACGAGGTTATCTATCGTCGGTGGAATTATTGTTAGCGAAATGTTCTTTGGCGAGATTAATTCGAGGATTTGCCATCTGAATACCTGACATTCACCTTATAGTTAGCCAAAAAGTCTAATCAAGTAATGGATTCAAGCGGGATTCAAATCCACATCATAGCAAAACCTCGATCTCGCATCCTACTTGTTAGTCTGTATTTGTTTACTGAATATATTAGCAGTTAACCCTCATATCAGATACCAGTCATGAAGACCGAGGAGTGGTAGAAGTAGGCCTATCAAGGAAATGAAAGAAAAGTAGTAATAAACTATGTTATTAAAAATACTGGATTTTACAAATGATTCACCGGGTTTTTAAAGAATGCTTTTCACAATCTATTACACATAAAATAATTAATGTTACATAAAAAAAATTATCCAAGTTTTAATTGTACACTACAAATTAATATAAGCTTAGGTCTACAATATCACTTTAGTCATCCAGCTGTATTGTTGTAACAGTAGCACTACAGATGATATGGTTTTTGTCATGATCATCATCACAAAATATTTCAAACAGTTGGTTGTGGAATGCTAAGTTCGCAGCTTGAATTTTTAGGCATTGAAAAGTAAAAAATCGAGAAAGAACACACTTCTTTTATACACCCACCTCTTTATCTATTAAGTTGATATATGTTTTTAATATCTTAATTATGTCAACTCGACCACCAGAGGAAGACCGTCTTTATTCCTTACATTGTCAATTCTCCATTAATTCAGTAGGCTACCTAAGAGACACAACTGCAATGTTTATGAGTGAATATGTCGCTGGTAAAATTTATGTTAAGGAAAATGTCACCAGTAACAATCAACATCTCTTCTTTCCAGATACCCTGAAAACCCAGCATATCTTCTCTGTGTTCGGACTCCCGGGAGTAGCCATTTTGTATGCATTGAGAGTAAACATGTCGGTTGCTATAGTAACCATCGTACTATATCGATTGCTATCCATCACTTATGTGCCGTTCTCATTTGCACTGCATATGTCTCGACATTATGAATTTTCTCACTTCATTCAAATTCACTCCCAAATTTGTTCATTTTAATTTGTAGACTGCTGATTTTTGCGTAATTGAGATTGTGGCCTGGTTCGTTATGAATCATTTGACACCACTGTGAATATTCTATCGCTTCACACTCTTGAGTTACACTGCCTTGGCTGCTGCACAACCCTCCAATTCATTCAACTTCCCTCCTAGGCCTATCACATATCGCGAGATGACGTCACCCATCACAACTCAAGATCACGTTGGATATATTGATCCAACATCTGTCAATTGGCATTTACTTCATGGGAACATATTGTGTAGTTTAGAAATTATAGGGGCTACAAAACTGGCCTGGAAATATGTCTGTCGACTTTCTGGGATGGTAGCCTAGTACTGGACCGAACCTACAGATGTATTCACACCAAAAAATGAACGTGAAGCTAATATAGTAACGAACGAACGATATTGCTGAATAGAAATGGAAATCCAGGCTATTCATTTATACTGGTATTGAATCGTCTCTCAGGGAACGAATTATTTTAGTGAATCATTATAACTCAATCGATTCTTTAAAATGAATCAGACGTCCCAGCTCTAGTTCACACCATCCCAGAATACTCTGATGGCCTGGCAGTTCTGTTTCGTAGTTGCATATTTCAAATACAAAATGCTTTCTGTTTCATAGTGCTGCCACCTTGTTTGTCACATGAAAGTTTGCACAAGAAATTTAATATACATCTTGATTACACAACTTTTAAAACGTATAATGTGTCTTTCACGTGTTAAATTTTATTACCTGTTAACATGTTTCGGTCTGCTATTAGCCATCTTCAGAACTGGCTGTTGCTGGTCTTGGCGCTTTTGGTTTTGTTTCCTGTGGGGTGTGTTTGTGTAGTGTAATGTGGAGTCAAAGAGTGTGTGTGTTCTGAAATTGAGTCGTGTGTTGAGAATTTCATTTGGATGTGTTTTTGTGTGTCTGTTTAAACACACTAGAACAATACGAAATATACAGACACAAAAACACATCCAAATGAAATTCTCAACACACGACTCAATTTCAGAACACACACACACTTTGACTCCACACTACACAAACACACCCCTACAGGAAACAAAACCAAAGGTGCCAAGACCAGCAACAGCCAGTTCTGAAGATGGCCAATAGTAGGCCGAAACATGTTAACAGGTAATAAAATGTAACACGTGAAAGACATATTATACATTTTCCAAAGAAGTTTAAAATTAGAAATGTTCTCTCTCGTTACGTGATTAGCACAAACGAGTGCAATGTATAGCTTGGAAATCATATGACTTTAAAACCTGATGAATCATTTGTATTTATGAGTCTATTGTCGTCAATGCAATTGGTGCAGTGGGTGATTTATATTAATTAAAAAAAAAATCTTAACATCACCTAAAAAAATAGATTGCAACTTGATTATGTTGATTGGAAATAATTAATAATTATACATCAATAATTGCTGTGACTCCTCCAAGTCGTGAATTTACATTTACTACATCAACGTTTTTGTTTCCACAGAACTTTTCGTTATGTTTTACAAAATAATAAGGATTGAATGTTGTTCTTTAAATTGATGAGAACCACGCAAAGATCTAGCTCCAGGTAATAACAGTAGTTACGTATATTTCTGTAGAGAATTTTATTTTATTAAATAATATGAAATAGAAAATAAACAAACTAAATTATATTTACCAAGGATTGTTTTCATACTCTTGTGAATAGCATAAAGAACCTACTTGTAATGGTTCAATATATTCATGATTATTTGACAATATTTATTGTGTAAAGATAAATCTAACTTAAATATAACTTCCTGTAAAATGGAAATAACCTATCATGTCTTCAGCATCACTGGTGTCCGAATTTCAAGACTTTAATAAATATAATAAATTGTAACCATTAAAACTATGAATCTTTTTGTTAACAATCTGTACAGTTTTCAACATGCAATAATTATGGTAATCACAAAATGTTGTGTCATTATTATAAGAACTTCAGTTATTTCTTAGATGTAAGAAAAATAGTGGTTACATGATATTATCTTTACACTTTACATCTTCTGTCAGATAAAATGCAGTTGTACAATTAATTTCTTAACAGAGCAATGGGACAGCAGTATTTCTGATAACTTGATATTATTAATATAAGAGTGTTATCAAAAGAATCGAAAATGTACGTAGGCCTACAGTACTTGATATTTTTAGCTTTTATTTGTTCATGTTAATGCCTGTGATTATCATTGTTATTACAGTAGTTGTACCAAATCTTCTAAACAAATGGTTGAATTATGTTGTTGTTGCTGTTGTTTGCTAATGATGTGAGCAGTTAACTGTATTTTATATTTTATCTTTGTAATGCATTGTAATTATTTCTTTATTATTCTGTTTACTGCTATCGAGGTTTTTACAAATCGAAATATATTTTTAATAGTTGTATATTATGCATTGCATATTTGACATTGACTGAATTAAAAGTACAGTACTAGTTTAGTACAAATATTCACTAATAAAATTTTCATGTTTTGATGAGGTTATATTTTATAATATTATCTAAATATAGCTTCAGCAAGGATTTGTGACTACTAACGTCAATTGATAGTTCTTTTCCCAGCAAGTTCACAGGTATAGGACAGTGATGTCAAATGCACAACAATTAAAAAATAATAAGACAGTTTTACTATTCCAGTTTCTATCGTGCAATGTTACATAATGATGACTATGAAAACATCGGTTCTCACAACTGATGAACCTTTTTATTTCTGATGGTTTGCTGTTTTGGTACTTATTCTCAGCTGATCATTTTAATATGCATATATCACTACAACTAGGCAAAGTCTTATGAAAAGTTACTACCAGTCAATCGGACATCAAAATGTTTATTATTTGCCAGTCGAGGTAAGTTTGCAGCCATTAGATTATTATGAGTTTGATAATTTAGAAGACTTTTAAGAAGTAAGTTTTTGCCCTCTAATAATATTACATCGGTACCCAAATGTATATACCGGTATTTCAATTTATACTTACCAGTATTACTTAGATTGCTGTTTCATCAAGAGTTCATGTGAAGAAAATGTGAAATTCATATTTAAAAAAAAACAATAAGTAGCCTACCAGTACTTAAGAACATGTTTACATTTACTATAAATGAAATTACAGGGTATACAATTGAACAGTTTCCAAAACCTTCTTAAAAGCAATTGAACAGTTCTCTCTCATGCTCATAGCTAATAGGGAAAAATATACTTATTTAAAAAGAAAATTTATTATAATTTTCTATATTCGTGAAATACCGATAGCCTATTAATAGTTTTTAATGAATGAGGATTCATATAACTCATCGTTAATGAATGAGGATTCATATGACTCATCACCTTGTTCAGGGTACCGGTATACCAAAGTATTTATATAGTTTGGATGCTTATAACTGAAATGTAAAGTAATGTCCTCACTTATACTGAGTAGTCTTTTATTTCTAGTTTCTCTGAAGATCTTGCTAAATTGTCTTCATCTTGAATTGAATTGAATTGAATTGAAAGAGAAGACGTGGGAGGAGAAATTTAAAAGATATGCAAAACAATTCCTTGCAAAGGGTTCGGGGCTGAAAGAAAGAAAGAAACAATATGTGACCTCCAAGTCTGTTGGCCACTTGTCTCACTCTGGATTACGCTGCTCCACTGAAGGAGTTCTAGAAAATTTTGAAGGGGAAAAGCCTAAAATGGACGTAACCTCTTAGGTACCACATATGCGAGGGGACGGAAATGTGATCAATGTGATCACAGGATAGGACGAGGAAGAAATGGCTGGTGTAAGTCTGCACATTAAAAGGAACTTTGTCATTTCGCAGTGCAGGTAGAGTCGAGACTCGTTTGTTTGCTGTTTTGTCTTCATCTTTTCTATTCGTGGTATTTAAACCATTATCCTTTGAGCATCCCATTACAGTGTGTGCCATAGCTCTGTTTACATTATTCATAGCAGTATATTAACTGAGGTGGCTGGAATTTGGTAGTCTGCATAAGGTGCAATTGTCAGAATCTAAAATTTTGAATCTATGCAAGTGCTTTGCTAGACAGTGTGTCCTGTCTTGAGTCAGAAAACTGCTACTGCTTCTTTTCGTGAGTTTTTTTTTTTTTTTTTTTTTTTTTTTTTTTTTTTTTTTTTTTTTTTTTTTTTCCCCCAGTCTATAATATTTTGTATATTTTTCCAAATTTTATCCCCTGTGCTATTGTTGCTGTTTGCTTTTTCGATTAGATATTGTTTTGATTGTTATTTTTAGTGAGGTTAAATATGGACTGCTGTTTTTCTTTGTTATATTGGTTCCCTTCTTTGCAAGATTATCAAGTTCATTTCCATCGTACATGTGAGGGAACCCACTGGAAATGTATTTTCTTATATTTATTAGCCTTAGGAAATACAGTGATTTCATGGCATCGTCAGAGTGAATACATAATAAATATGCGGTTACATACTCGTTAATACTCGCGTCCATAGCCAACCTCAAGTTGCAGGTGTCCACTGGGTGGTGCATGCATCCCAAAAAATACCCTTCCTAAATTGTACCACTACAAAATCTTTCTGCTTCACTGTAAGAGCTTCAAATGTTGATTTAGCCTGCTCAATCAATTACTTTGATTACCTGCTTGTATTATGGTTAAGGTGACCATATTTTTTAAATAAGAAAACGGAAGATTTTATATTTTTTTCTCAATGAAACAAGGGACAAAAGAGGTTGCTTAAAATTATTTCGTCATAAATACTAAGGTTTCGAAATAAATAAACAAATAAATAACTTGTAACTTATATCATATAGTAGCACTAAATTCACTCCAGTCAAACAATCCTGTAGAATTATTAGTGCAGGAGTCACTTCTCATTGATATTTTGCTGATGAATGGATCTTCTTCAGTAAATCACTTTACCACACATTTTATAAAAATTTACGTGTGATTAAAGTTCATCTTATAAAATCAACATAGCTTTCAAAGTCTGTACTGAAAGAACGTTCTTGTCATTTCCCTACAAACCATTCATACGAGAAAACACTCGTTCAGTAGGAGTGTTAGGTCCAGGTAAACAAAGAAGAAATTCCAATATGTTAAGAAAACTGGTACTATAGTTAATGACATTTTATGCTGATAAGTCATTGTCAGAAAAAAGGAACATTTTGGCGTAAAAAAATACGAGACAGAGACTAAGAAAATGGAATTGTCCTAGCTAATATGGGATGTCTAATCACCTTAATTATGGTACCGGTACTCATAGTCTTTTACTCATTATAATCAAGAGACCATAATCTGCTCTAGCAAAATGAAGGAAGTTCTGCAAGTTCAGCATGGTTTTGCTTATCTTTTATAGGCTAACAACTTTTTTTATTCGTGTGATGCTTAGGCCCTAGTATAACCTTTACACATTCTTACAGTCTTTTAGTATTGTACGAGGCGTGTTCTTAAAGTAAGTTCCGTTTTCAATTATAGTCATCGCATCTCTGCAATCGTTATTTTGTGCATGCGTTTTTCTTCTTCAGTCCCCAGGCAAGTTGTGCATGCAGTTTCAGAGCTTCAGTCCGTGTGTGTGGTTAGTTGTGATCAGTTGAAATGTTTAAAGTGATTGAGCACCCCGCGAATTGTGAGATGCGTTTCTTGAATGCGAGAAACATCAAACCAGCTGACATTCATCGTCAGCTTTGTGAGGTGTATGATGATGATGCCATTAGTGATGGAATGGTCAGGAGATGGGTTAGGAAGTTCAACGAGGGCCGCGTCTCTGTGCATGACGAGCAGCATACCGGTCGGACATCTTTGATCACTGGCGATTTGGTGTGTGCTGTCGATGAAAAAATTCATGAGGACAGGAGGTTCACAATTTCTTTGCTTTCCTTGAATTTTCCACAAATGTCGCCGAGTGTTCTCTACAAAATTGTGACAGATCGATTACGATATCGAAAATTGCGCTCATGATGGGTACCCAAAATGCTCACCGAGGAACACAAAACCAAACGAGCTTCCAGTGCATTGAGCTTTCTCACACGTTACAGTGAGCAAGGCGATGAGTTTCTTGACCATATCCTGACAGGTGACGAGACTTGGGTGTCTCACATGACACCAGAATCGAAGCTGCAGTCCATGGAATGGAGGCACACTGCATCGCCAAGGAGAAAGACATTCAAACAAACCATGTCAACACGCAAGATCATGTGCACTGTTTTTTGGGACCGAAAAGGAGTCCTGCTCACCAAATTCTTGCCTCGGGGTGAAACCATTAATAGAGAAACCTATTGTCAGACCTTGAAAAAGCTCCATTACGCAATTCAAAACAAGAGACCTGGGATGCTGACTGACGGAGTTGTGTTGCTTCATGACAACGCTCGGCCCACACAGCTTGTGACACCCAAAATCTCATCTCGAAATTTGGCTGGGAACAAATTGACCATCCCCCCTTCAGCCAGGATTTGGCTCCAAGTGACTTTCATCTCTTCCTGCACCTCAAGAAGTTCCTCGGTGATCAACGTTTTGATGGCGACGATGAAGTGAAAACAGCAGTGCGGGAATGGTTCGCATCACAGGCGGGCGAATTCTACAATGAGGGGATAGAAAGACTTGTGCCACGACTCGATAAATGCCTCAGTAATGGTGGAGATTATGTTGAGAAGTAATTGAAGTGTGGGGAATACAATGCAACAAAAATGGTTTGTAAATATCTTCCTGTTTACTTACTACAGCCTTTTGGAACTTACTTTAAGAACACACCTCGTACCTTCCACTTCTTACAGATAGCCAGATGTTACATTATACCGTACGACCTATAATACCCATAGATCCTTTTCCATGATGAAATGTGAAGCAATTGCTTTCTGCAGTTATTTAAAAAAACTCATAAAAGCAGATTCTATTGTATAAATCAGTTCTTAAACTGAGCAGCATACCCTCATTGAAGATCTTCACTTCTTTAAGGACTGGTTGTTTCCGTTTTAATATCGATATTAAACAGTACATTGCATGAAAGGTCACACTTCAAATTTCGTATAATCTAATTCATAACCTACACTTGGCAAAACTTAAGGTAATTGGTTCATAATCAAATCAGAATTCGTTAATGTAGTAATATTACTTTTTTAAACAACTAAAATATTGCAACAAACTACTCTATAATACATTCTTACCTAATGGGTTATTTTTAAAAACCTTTTCCATTCACTCCAATAGCACTCCTGAAACTGTGGTCGGAAAATAGAGATAGTGCCACTCGGTGACAAACCACTGAACTAGAGAAAGTAACGTCACTTTCTATTCTACCTGCTCTGGTTCAGCTGCAAATACAAACAACCGCTATTATGACTTATGAGAGTTTTGACAATGGTATAATATGATAATATGGTTCTCCATGGTAAGCATTTACATTATCCTGACCCTTTTGCATATGAACTTTCTCTTGGACTCTGGTCTAAAAACAGACAAAATATAATAACTCATGTCATCTATAGTATACAAAAATTAAAGATATTAATCATGCTGTTTGGTTTCCAACTTTCTCTTTTCATGTGACATCTTGAAATGCAGTATGCCTAGGCCTATTTCATCACTTAATAGCTTCCATAACATTTCAGTCCTTTTTTCGAGAACTAGCCTATGTGGTAAAGCCATTTGAACTTTATGGGCAGCTTTTGTTGAAAATTTAAGTACAATATATACATTTACTTTGTATGTCTGAATTAAATAAACAAATTTCCTCTGGAACTCTTTCTACTTTATTGTCTCTCTATTTCTTTTTGTGGTTAATCCATATATTTCATATATTACACTTCAGTTTCATTCCACATTCGGTACGTATTTTGAGAATTTTCTCCCTCTAACTCTTTCTGTCCTTTTCTTTTTCTACTTCCCTTTTAACATAACTTATTTAATACCAGTACAGCAATTCTCTAGATTATTTTTTTTAGACCTTTGAGGTATGATATTTCATAACTCAATGAGAGATTAACTCCTCTTACTTACTTATGACTTTTAAGGAACCCAGAGGTTCATTGCCGCCCTCACACAAGCCTGCCATCGGTCCCTATCCTGAGCAAGATTAATCCAGTCCCTACCATCATATCCCACCTCCCTCAAATCCATTTTAATATTATCCTCTCATCTACGTCTCAGCCTTCCAAAAGGTCTTATTCTCTCCGGCCTCCCAACTAACACTCTATATGCGTTTCTGGATTCGCTCATATGTGCCCTGCCCATCTTCAAAATCTGGATTTAATATTCCTAATTACCCTATGTCAAATGAAGAATAAAATGTATACAGTTCTGCATTGTGTAACTTTCTCCGTTCTCCTGTAACTTCATCCCTCTTAGCACCAAATATTTTCTTAAGCACCTTATTTTCAAACACCCTTAACCTCTGCTCCTCTCTCAAAGTGAGAGTTTCACAACCATACAGAACAACCGGTAATATATAATTGTGCATCTCCTTGCTTTAGTCTGCAGTGAATTGGAAAAGCATCTGACAGAAATTGGTCTACACAGACTCTGCTATACGTTTCACTGAGACACATTTTAATTAATCAAAATAGTTTCTTGGGAATACCAAATTCAATAAGATTATCATATAAAACTTCTCTCTTAACCGAGTCATATTCCTTTTTCAAATCTATGAATAACTGATGTACTGTGCTCTTATACTCCCGTTTTTCCTCCAATATCTGTCGAATACAAAAAATCTGATCAATAGTCGATCTATTACGCCTAAAACCACACTGATGATCTCCAGTAATTTCATATACATATGTCATATACATTAGTCTTCTCAAAAGAATATTGGACAAAATTTTGTGCGACATCAACAGAAGTGATATTTCTCGAAAGTTACTACAGTTAGTCTTGTCCCCCTTTTTAAAGATACGTACAATTATGGACTCCTTCCATTGTTCTGGTACAATTTCTTTTTCCCAAATAGTAAGTACAAGCTTATAAATTTCGCTAGATAATGTGCTTCCACCTTCTTGTATTAATTCTATTGGAATTTGATCGATCCCTAGAGACTTGTAATTTCCAGCTTTTCTATTGCCATTTCGACTTGAGAAAGTGTGGGTTCGGATAGAAATGGCGCAACAGTTTGTATTTGAATTTCGTCCTAATCATTTCTATTTGGCCTATGTACATTTATTATTTGCCCGTAATTGCTTTTCCATCTGTTCAGGATTGAATGAGAATCTGCAAGCAAGTCACCATTCTTATCCTTGACCACATTTATCCTTGCCTGATATCCATTCTGTAATTCCTTTATGCCCTTATATAAATCTCTAATGTTTTTATCACTATTTGTTTCTACCTCATTGAGTTTTTCCTTCAAGATTAACTCTTCTATGAAACAAAAATAGATCAACTTCTCTTTGCTTAACGTTTGCAAAATGTTATTAATTGCTGTAGAATATGGACTTTAGTTTATTTTAAAATCTACTTTGAATGTTTTTAATCGAATTTAATATTTCGTATCTGTGATTACTTTAAATATGTTCGTTAGCATTACTGTAATATAAATTATGTTCACTAATGTAAAACATATAGGAATATGTATGTTAGACCACATAACATAAATTTTAGTCTCATTTAAAATAAAAGTCTTGCTGGTTAGGTATGATATGAAATTTGAGAATATTCAGACCCTTTGCTTTTACCAAATAAAACAGATTCACTACTTTTTGTTATGATTAGATAAATCCTGAGTATTACCAATTGGTACTGGTATATATTTTAAAAATTACCGGTAATTTACTTGTTCATTCACTTACAAATTGTTGTTCAAAAGCTTTAACTTATAAGGTGCAATGCTGTCCAAAACTGAGAAAAAATTGAAAGGGAAAAACACTTAGGAAACACATGATGCCAGCCAGCTGAAGAGGAATGACTGTGAAGAGAATGTCATTAGAAGTTTAGAAGAAGATTTCCCCACCCCGCAGTTAACCACACTAATTTCCACGTTCGAAAATAACGAGAGAGATTAGAGATTGCATGCCAGAAAAAAATATAATATACCTGTCCGGTATATATAACACAATCTAAACTGGAAAAGCTCTGAAAACTGTCTTGGCTGACTTTTCATTATAATGGCTGTTTGTACCAATTTATAATTTAATTTCAAGTAACTGATGGTCTATCAGTTTTCAATATTTAGATACAATTAGTATAAAAATACAAGACTGTAAACATTGGCCACTTCGAAAGAAATTAGAAATTAGTACGTAATTACTCTCACTGGTAAAAGCAATTCCCAATTGACTGTATACAGTCAATTGTTGGTCACCTCTGACTCTTTCCTAGCCACTGTTGAAACAAGGAAAAAGAAAAAAATGCTTAAACAAATGCTTATTAACAATTATTCAGGCAACACTGCTTTTTTGTACTTTGGCCTTGAATGCTATATTTAAACGTTTTAGATTGTAAATCCTGCTAAGCTATCAGAAATTTTGTTATTTGGAAAAACAAGAGGGCAAGAAAACGTAAAGAATACTTAATCTGGTAATACCGTATTGTAACTTTTTTGATGTAAAAGACCAACTTTACTCCGCAATAATGCATCATTTTGGTATTTTAAGTTGAACATAAAGTATTACTGGAACTTCACTGCATTAAGATCATAATGGGACATCTGGTTCAATACTTACCAAGAAGAAGAAGAAGAAGAAGAAGAAGAAGAAGAGTTAAACATACGAAAGTCCCATATTGTGTGTTATCATTTATTTTGTTAATATAAGTCACTGCACGAGGAACTTCCACTAATTTTAATTTCGGTTTAGGCCTAAGTTTAGTACCAGTGTTTATTCAGTACCGGTACCTTACTGGTGGAATGAGAAAAAGTTACAGGTTTTTAAAATTAAATATTAAACTTCAAATTTTGGTATAACTTATCAATATGAAGTATGGCTACCGGTACCGTATCGAGAAATTCTAGTAATATTCCATCTCTTATATACCGGTAACAAACTAAAACAATGACATTGATCACTGTGTCTAATTTAAAATACCCTGTGATTACATAGTGTTTTCCATTTGCTCTACAATCCTGCAGAGTGAAATGGTTGCTGTGCAAACAGGCCCTTTCTCACTTCAAAACCTTCGCATTCAGTCATGCTGACATTTCACCAACAAGCTTCAGTTTTGTAATATCATTCCGCATAAGTTGTGCATAAGTTTACTAAAAAAATGGAGTTATAATAATAATAATAATAATAATAATAATAATAATAATAATAATAATAATAATAATTATTATTATTATTATTATTATTATTATTATTATTATTATTATTATTATAATGCCAGAGGAAAGTAGTATAAGTAGCTAAAAGTACATTTTGAGATACAAGCATTTAAAAGTTTAGGTAAATAAGCTATGTCAGATCGTGAGGTACCGGTAATGTGTTTTACTGAATTGAACTCATTTATAAATATTTTAAGCCTGCTGAATTCAACTAAATCAATAAGAATTCATTATTTAAATATTTACACTGATTTTAAGGACTTGTACTATTTTTAGCAGACAGATTTATCAACTTACACTATTTTGTCAAGTTAATTTTATTAATATTTTAAGCAAAATTACGTAATTATATGTAAATTATGAAAGTAAACACACACTTTTATGATTTTTATCACAATATTGATTTGAATACCAATAGCCATTTTATAGTGTGATTTTAATTTTTAAAGTCACTTCAGGATTAGTTTACATTAAAAAGAACATACTCGGAAATGAAGAAATGTTACGTCGTAATGTTGATTTGAATAACAATATTTACTTCGATATAATGTTAAATATTTCAGTCACTTCAGGATTAGTTGACATTAATAAGACCAGCTGCAAACATCGATAAATTAATAATTTAGTCACACCAGGATTAGTTTACATTAATAAGAAGAGACACAAAAATAACAATTTAATATTGATTTGAATAACAATTACCACTTTGCTGTGGCTATTTTTTTTCAATTCACTCCAGGATTAAATTGTACTATTAAAAACAGACAAAAGTCATAAAATAATCACCCAGTGATTATTTTTAACTTGAAAGTTAATTCTCATCTCCACTGTCAACAAGATCCGGATCTTCATCTGAAATATCATCAGACTGAAGAGCATGATAGAACTCACGAAACAAGAGAACAATGAGTGGTAGGAGATAGGAGATCTTTTTTCTCTTTTGAGATAGGAAGAAGTCTGTCATAGAGACGTGATGGTGATAGTTTGGGATTTAAATTTCCCTGATGAAAGAGATTCATGATCTTAAATTCTTATCTACATTCAATTTCATTCTGCTCAGTCCTTTTCTTTCTTTTTTTTTATAGGACTAATTCAGTAGATAAAAGTGTGCTTCAGCTCGACCACTTTGAATTTCTGAATTTCGTCTTCTTCCCCACTGTACTAATGAACTGATACCAATAATATGCAACTGAAATGTAAACCTTCATTTTCTTCTTGTGTTTTTCAATAATGATTATTCCACTGCTACATCACACTCCATAATATGGCTGTGTTCACGTACCATCAATTTATATAATCTATTTGATTCAAACTTTTCTTGCCTGTAATACATTGAGAAAAATGTCAGATACATGTGAATTTCGATTTTTTACCTCCACATGCACCAGAATAAAAAACATTTTTTCCTTATCTGAAAGAGATATTAACTCTTTGTGTAGACATGTGGCAATTTGATTACCTCCTCTTCCTCCTTTACCCTCATGCCACGTGTAGCATGTCACATCACTATTGCCACAGTTTTGCACTGTCAGGTTGTAAGTCCAGAAAGATCTCTTATAAAATGCCACGGGAAGAGTTTAGGTAAGGCATCAGAGACAATGTTGTAGAAATGTAACACATATAACTGAAATCAGTTGGCGTTCTTCATTGACACTGAAATGAAACGAGTTACTCTGAATGTCTTTTCTTTTCTTGTTAGGTACTTGAGTTCTGATTTGATGCATTTTAATTGGTTTAGAATTTACCATGGAAATAAAAAATGTAACTCCTTATTATATAATCTCCAAGAGACCAGTATTCATCAGATATATTTTGCCTTCCATCTTTATGAACTTTTCCCTACCCTTCATTCTGCAGGGTGTGAGTGTTTTAGGACCCCTTTGTCTCGTTACTTTATTATTTGCTGTAACATAAGATTGCCCTGTATTCTGATTCCTCTTCTTCTTCTGCTTGTAAGTTCTGAATTCATTTTTTGGTCTAACTAAGCTCCCATTATCTGACACTCTCTGTCTATACATACGTATCAAGTTTCTGTGTTATTCTCAGCTGAAGTATTACCAGTCTCGTATAAAAATATATATGAATATATATAAAACCCATCTGCGATTACCCTTTTTCTACCCTTTCCCTTTCAATGTTAATATTGCATACACAATAGTGAAATGCAGTACCATATTCAAAAACATAATTTTAAAAACTAAACGGACTTTCAAGTACAAGATACATACCAGTATCGTACACCAGTTTTCTATCCTTTCCCTTTCAATGTTAATATCGCATACACAATAGTGAAACAACCAGTGGCGTGTGGTGCTATTTCTCGATGGGGAACAGGTCAGAAACAACACTAATAATAATAATAATAATAATAATAATAATAATAATAATAATAATAATAATAATCTGTTAATGCATATAGAGTGTTAGTTGGGAGGCCAGAGGGAAAAAGGCCTTTGGGGAGGCCGAGACGTATAGGAAGGATAATATTAAAATGGATTTGAGGGAGGTGGGATATGATGATAGAGACTGGATTAATCTTGCACAGGATAGGGACCGATGATGGGCTTATGTGAGGGCGGCAATGAACCTGCGGGTTTCTTAAAAGCCATTTGTAAGTATAATAATAATAATAATAATAATAATAATAATAATAATAATTTAGCAACATTACCAATTCTTTTTTTTACTTCATTTAGGCCTACAACTTAATCAAAAAAAGAATATGTTAATGTGAAACAAATTAATGATATTATTATTATTATTATTATTATTATTATTATTATTATTATTGTTATTATTATTATTAGGCCTAAATATATAATACAGTTAACTAAAAATAAATAAACCTCAATTAAACCTACAATTTACTGCTTGACGAGCACCCAGTTAACCATTTCACAGAATTATAGTAACTAAGTTGAAAATGTCCTGTACAAGATTTTGTTTTAGTCTTAATAACCGCGCTTTTCTCAGCAACATTGATCGAACTAAAGGTACGATCACACGTCGCTACTTTTGCAGCGATGCAGTACAAAAACTGCGCAACTCTTGTACTGCGACGTGTGAACAACGGTGCAACCCGAAAAGTAGCGGCTGCCGAACCTGCTGCCCGCTACTTTTCCATGCTGCGCGCAACTTAAAAGTAGCGACGTGTGAACAGGGTTCTCAGGGTTGCAGCCGCAGCATTTTTTATATCGGTTTTGTTGAAACTTTTGCTGCGGTTGCAACCAGTGTTGCCACCCGAATGTGCCAATGATACTTTTATTGCTTGGATATATTTTAATGTGAAATGTGATGAAAATAAATTATTTATAACAGTTATTAAATACACAACACAGTCTGAGCATAATTGGTGACGATATAATTCATTTTTTAAATTTTCCGTAGCGTAGTTCCAAACAGGAGGGTTGCCAACATTGATTACGTGAATATACTGTTGGTTATCATAAGTATATAGGCGTTTTTAAAAGCTTTATAGTAAAAATAATGTCAATTTCTGAATACTAGTTAGGACAGAAAAGCAAATAATAGATAAGGAAGCTTTCGCATGAGTTACGTAATAATGCGAACATAACCACAAAATGTATATTGAGAAGTCAACACGGAGATGGAAACCTGCAGCATGACTGCGGCTGCAAAAGTAGCGCCTTGCGTGTGAACAGACTCGCAACCTCCAGTTGCAACTTTTGCAGCACTCGGATTGCGCAGCACGAAAAGTAGCGTGCAGCGCGCTACTTTTGGCTTACGTGTGAACACGACACGCAACTTTTGCAGCTGCAGTATAAAAGTAGCGCTGCAAAGTAACGACGTGTGACCGTACCTTAAACGCTCTCGACTTCAGACGATCGATAACACAACACTCACTGTCTTGGTTCGCGTCGCGCTCGGTCTCGTTGAAGTTGGAACAGGCAGCAGTCACCTGTTCCATTGTCATTATTTCGACAGATTTAACTCAGGCCGTGAATGCGTAAATCGTGCGGATTTTTTAAGAACTGTTGTATAATTTCACACACAATATTATGTCACACGAAAAACTCTGCGAACTTAATTGTTTTCCGAATTATCACTATATGAATAAACTAGCTTGATGAAACAGTATATTCCACACTCCTCAATACTCCGCGAGGGAAGAGGTAACTCCACAGCTTCCAGCGATACTCGGGTAAGTTCGTGTCCGCTCGAGCCTGCTTCGAAGAAAACATTGCTTGAGACTCCCACTCACATCATCACGCACAGCAGACGAGAAGGGCTCGAGTCGTTTTCACTTCACTGCAATAAACCTGCTAACGATTTCTGTTTTCGCTTTTTGAAAACTGCAAGTAGCCTATCCTTTGGAATGAAGTATATCTCACAATCTCAGTTAGTTAAGGGGGCAGGGAGGAAGGGAACAGCCTGTTCCCTCTGTTCCATGGAGGAACCTCCACTGGAAACTACGCAGTACCATCACAGTCTAGTATATACAGTCGCGAAGCTCAATACGTAGTAAATATGCAAACATTAGATAGTTGCTCACCACTAGGATCGCTCATATCGCCTAATTACAGGCAATGCAAAATAGTACCATCACAGTCTATTGTTTCTAGCACCCTCAAAATTCAAGCTTCGTGACTGTATATAGTGGACTGTGGTACCATATGCAAAAACATGATTTTAAAAACTAAACGGACTTTCAAATACAAACTATATACTAGTACCGTTTTCTTTTTATTATTATTATTATTATTATTATTATTATTATTATTATTATTATTGTTATTATTATTATTATTATTATTATTGTTAATTTTTTTAGTAGGGTTGGTAGCAGAACATCTAAGAAAAGTGAAAGTGAAAAATTAAAATTGTAAATGTTCAGCACATCACAGCCATTTCGCAGGTCCGCGGAAAATACTCGCGTTTTATAAAAACACTCGCAAAAATACGATAAATACAATATGGTGTTGCTACGATGTGGTGGTGATGTGCTGAACATTTAATGTTAAATTAACTTGACGTAACAGTAGAAGTGTACCGGTACCAAGTACATGTGCAGATGAATTGTCGGATGTTTAAAAAAATATGCCCGTGTGGTGTGATATTCAAAGCGAGTTTGTTGATGTTATGAATATTCTGTAACGGTACTCCCCTTCTTCATGACACAAGTCAGGATTTACGAGTTCTTAAATGAAATTCACATAATTCTTTAACAGGATGTTGCATTGCAATTTTCCTTTATTTATAGCCGTTTATTATTACTTTATTGAATATATCATTACCAGTATATTAAAATTATTAAATTTGCAGTTATTATTTAATATATCATTATAATAAAATTATTAAATTTGCAGCTATTAGTGGAGAGAACAGAATGCTCTTTTTTTTGTTATTTTATGATACTTTATCAAATGCTATGGTTATCTAGTGTCTGAATGATATGAAGATGATAATGCCAGCGAAATGAGTCCAGGGTCCATTACCGAAAGTTACCCAGCATTTGCTCTTAATGGGTTGAGGGAAAACTCTGGAAGAAACCTCAACCAGATAACTTATCCCAACCAGGATTTTAACCCAGGCCCGCTTGTTTCATGGTGAGGCGTGCTAACCATTACTCCACAGCGGTGGACGAACTGACTGTTAAAAAATTAGAATGACTCCATTGATTAGGACTTCCATTAAAGTAAGTAGTCTATAATTCCATAATCCAAAACCTTCAGGAAAGTAATATTAGGTCTATATTACATTTTATAGACAGACATTTTTGTACTGCTGTGACATCTGAGTGACTTGAGCTTTTTATAGTCCACATGTTTACAAATAAGAGTTAAAAGACAATACTACTCATTCCATGTCACATGACTGCTGAGCGCTGATGTCATAAACAAGACATGTAGGCGATTACAGAGTGCAGGGCACTGAGGGGATCAAAGAATTCCTGGAGAAGAATGACTCACTCTGGTAGTTCGTGGACTCAACCAGGGCCTGATTTAGACAGGAGCCCGTGGTGCCTCTGCTCAGGGCCTCATGATTCTAGGGGCTTCAAAATCCAGGAACAAGTTTTTTTTTAATAAATTATGCAAATGAAAAATAGGCAACAAAACTGTCAACCGAAAATCAGAATCGAGATAATAAGTAATTATTGTACCCAATGAATTATTATGTTAGAAAACGCATCAAAAATCACTTCATTGTTTTAAGTTTAGAGTCATAAGTTGATTGCAGAGTTTAATGTGTTCAACTTGTAAAAGTTGACTACCATATACAATTTATTCAAAGGCCCATTTAAATAATTAATAATTAATTTAGCAGCAAAAGTCAACAACATTGTCAGTTTCATTGTATTGAGTGTTAAACCAAGTGTCTAGTGCTTGTGCTCCTTGCAGTTTATCTCATTTTTGTTGACATAGGACCATTATCTGTATGTAATAGTAGTGTTAAAGTGTTTTTGTAGGAATGTCCATAATTAAAAATGAAATTCCCAAGCCAATGTGAGTTAGAAGCGAATAAAAGAAAACAGAAAGCTATTGAAATTCAACAGAAAAACTACGCTGATCATTGAGCAAGTATGTTCGTTCATATGTTACTAGGAGTAACTTCTTTACCCACAGACACCTTCAGTTTCAAAAAGTTAAAAATGTTTTAACACAGACTAATGAAGATTTTGGCATACAGAGAGAACAATCCACCACAGCTTCTAAATTGTGGAGAGCAAAGGTATCTTTTTTTCTTTTCTTTTTTTTTTTGTATAAGCCTAAGTTAGAAATTAGAAAAAATTAACATTTCTTTCAAACTCCTGAATTACTGCACTAGAGGAGACAAGGAATAGTACTGGTACTACAACCAATGCAATCAGATCTGACATATCTTGTGGCCACACACACTCACAGATACTTTATGGGACCACTTTATTTTTAATCCTTCTCCTCAAAATAGAGAATCAATAAAAACCTCTATGAAATAAACACGTGGTGAAAGTAGAAAGGGGTGACGGAATTTAAATAAAATAAGATAGGCCTAGTTATCATATTATATGAAAAGAGGGGGCCTCATAAAGAAAATTAAGCTCTGTGCCTCTGAAATTGTAAATCAGGCTCTGGACTCAACGCTGGTCAATTTACAAGGGACTGGTAGGACTTACTTACAGTAGTCAAGTCCTGTTTACACAACTATTTTATCTAAACCTCATGGCTTGTAACGTGTGTTGAAGCCAATATAAAATAAAATCCAAATCTATTTTTTAACCTGAATATACTATAAAATTAACTACCTCAAATTTTATTTTATTTTATTTTGTTGCGTTGTATGTAGCCTACTTACTTCGTTTCATTGTACAATTTGGGTGTTAAACGCGTTCATTCTTGTAGAATCTAATAATAATTATATTAATGCGACGTTTGAAATTTTCTTTATATATAAAAAATGCTGACATTTAAAGTCTTTTGTAAAATTTCATGAGTCATTTACATATAGTTCACATTTTCTTTTCCAAAATAATGCTTAACTTAAGAATTGCACATGGAACAATATTGACAGTAAATATTTAATTTACTTTTTATATTAAAATACACATTTGTTTCCACATAAAACATTACACAGGTACTGACTAGTTACAAAATACATTAATTTACAATAACATGTACAAACGAGGTGTAAACAATTCCAATACAATTTTAATTATACATAACTTTTTTCGTGTAAAAATAACAAGTATTACCACAGTCACTGTGCTTAAAGACAAGTATTGTGCGTTTCAAACGGTTTATGATTGTACAATAATCCACATAGCAATAGCTTCATGAAACAAACGTTACCAAAGCAACAGAAAGGAAACAATGGAATATATGTGAAGTATTGTGACATAAAATCATTTTATCCATGACCATAACGAAAAGCATGCCTTTACTAAATACTTTTGCGTTTTGTAAAGTAGGCTTTATTCAACATTACTTTATTCCACTAGTGAGATAAAGACTTTACCTCACAATTTGAACTTTGTCTCACAGTTCATTAGTATTTTCCTAGTACGTATAGTTTTCAAGAAGTTAATATATTAGGTACTAGATGTCACTACCTCTACTTCTTTATTACCATTTCTTAAATATACATACACTCAATCTCTTTTCTCTATCTACTACGTCGTAATTTGTGCGTTGTATCCATATCTAATATGTATTTTTTTTTTAATTTCATAATAATTTACTTTTTGGGATGCGAGGAGACTTGAACCTGCGAAGTTGGGTTTATAGGATTTTAAAACAACACGCGTTAGCCAACTGAGCTAACAGACACGACGGCAAATTATGTTTTAATATTCCTCTTAAGTTTACAGATGTAAAAGGAGAAATTATTTTAATCACACTATTCCCATGAACACTTCTAAATAATCCCTGAAACTTAAAAAAGACGAAAATACACGTTTAAAATGAAAAAATATCTATTAAAATTATATAATTAGTATTATAGCCTAATTTGTTTTTTATCCAATGCCTTAGATACCATTCTTCATCAATCATGGCCTCCTACATCATAACCTACCTAGTACACGTATCGATTCTAAGATCCATGCCATGATATGTGATTATATGAGGACTTATTTTCAACATATTTTCTTTTATAAAATATAATTTTTCGTTATGGTCATCAATAAAATTACATATGGTACTTGTGAGCATGATCTTTATTGCGCTCATGTAATTTAAGCACTTGGCTGATGCCTCGTGCTTAAATCTTTCCACTCGCGCAATAGAGATGCACTTACCTCACAAGTACCATAAATAACTATTATGAGTGAAAAGAGATTTTTATCTCATATGAACAGTATTAAAATAAAAGTTTCAGAGTTTTAAATAGTTTTTTTTTTTTTTTTTTTTTGGTTGAATACAGTAATACTATTAAGATTCACATCAATTCAGATATTATTACCTAAACTAGGAACTTAAACCCAAACTTCAAGAAATCATGTAAATATACGAGCAATTATAATACAGAAAAAAATATTTAGGCAACACATTAATTGTTCAGAATATCACGGAGCATTGATGATAGGAGCACTATTGTAGGGCCTAGGTAGTCTATGTAGAAAACCTGTTTTTTAACAGTGCCCATTATTTCCATAAGACTACTGTGTTGCGCTGTGTGGGATGTGTTGTTGTTTTGTTTTGTTGACTAGGTCTATATTGTTTTTTATTGTTGTCTGTTTTTCGAATTTTATATTGTTTCTAATGATTTTGTCCTTGTTTGCGGCTAGCATCTTTTGATATCACTAACTTATACACCAACATACCGATACAAAACACAATACATATACTAAAACAAATGCTTATAGACAACAACACACCACAAGAACACATCGAAGAAATCATCCAAATCACAGACATCATCACAAAGGAAAACTATTTCACTTACAACAACAAATATTCCACCCAAACAGAAGGATTGCCCATGGGATCACCCATTTCTAGCATACTAGCAGAGATATTTTTACACAATATAGGACAAACATACATACTCAACAATGACCACAACAAATATGCAGAAAACATAATATACTGGCACAGATACGTAGATGACATACTCATACTGTAGAAAGGAAACAAACGATAAATACACAAACTACACCAGTACATAAACAAAATACACCCAAAACTTCAATACACACTGGAACTTGAAAACAACAACGCCATCAATTTCCTAGACATCACCATAACAAAAGTTGACAACAAACATACTGTCAAAATATACAGAAAACCAACCACCATCACCACCACCACACACATACACAACACCTATAACCACCCCATACAACACAAACATGCTGCATTCAGGAGAATGGTACACAGATTACTCAAAATACCCATGAGCCAACAACACTACAATGAAGAAGTGAACACAATCAAATACATAGCACAAGAAAATGGTGATAATCCAAACATAATAGACAACATCATAAGAAAGACAAAACAAAAACGTAACAAACACAAAAACACAACACAAACACAAGGACACAAGAAATACATTTTATTACACTAACATACGAAAAAAAAGCACACATAAGATCGCATCTTCATTCAGAAAACAGAAATACAACATAGCTTACAGAACAGAAAATACTCTACAAAGACATCTCAACATACAAACAACACAAACAAATAAATACAACCACACAGGCGTATACAAACTCACATGTAATAGTTGCGACGAATTTTACATTGAACAGACAGGCAGATCATTCCAAACACGCTACAAAGAACACATTAAAGCAATAACCAGAGGACACAATACATCTACATATGCCGAACACATAACTAATGCTAACCATACATAAAATAACATAAATATAGACATGGAAATCCTACACATACAACCCAAAAACCAAAAACTCAACACATTAGAACAATATGAAATATACAGACACATTAAAACACACCGTAATGAAATTCTCAACACACAGATCAATTTCAGAACACACACACTATTTAACTCCACTTTTCAACACGCAAACGCACCCCTAAACAGGCAGCGATGTCGAGATAACGCCGAGATCTAGTAGGCTCTGATGATGGTGTACAGTATACACCGAAACAGTTGTAAGCCACATGTGCTTATATAATTAACACTAGTGAGTTTGCCATTTAATTAATCATTTATATTTAAGTGTTAAACGTAGTGTACTCAAGATTCAAGATGGATTAAAAAGTAAAAGAATAAGAAAGCCGAGAAAATAGGCCCCTGGTCAAAAGCACCGTGCGTATCCTCTTGCGTATCAAACAACCGTGTGATCTCTGCCAGGTGAAGTATGGTGCAAAAGTTAATAGTATTATTAATATTATTCACTCCTTTAACAGTGGTAGGATTTTGCTAGTTAATTTTATAATTTCGCACACTCATATGAACATAGTACCGGTAATATCAATGCTCCATGATATCTACAATATAATATTGGTAGTTGCCTTGCTTTCTGCTTCACTCTGTAAGAAATTGGTCGTGCAAATTGTACCCTTTATCTTACTGAATATATTAGAAGTTGTAAGACACGTCATTGAATTACAAGCTATTAAAAATATTACACACTTGGCATATCACATTGTATAATACAAAATACTATACTATAGCTTAAAGAATGTGGTAAGACAAAATATAATTTAAAGCATTTAGTATTAATACCTCTTAACACTATTAACTGCAGTTCATGATTTCAGATCGATTGATTGTTTGAAGTCTTTTGGCACAACATAAATTAAGCTTTCGATAGGAGACATCATTGCACATAGGCCAGTTTTACAAACATCTTTAGCATGACTTGTTAATTGTGGGCCGTCCCAAACCCCAACCTCAACCCCTAAGAGTGCCAGTGATAACTCAAAATTTTCTCGGGCTTCCAGCCAGGTCACAAGTTGGTGATCCACCGACGTTACGAGGATGTTCATCTTCCTCATCTTCAGGGTTAAATGATAACTAAGGGAATGAATGGATTGAAATTGAAATGAATTGAAAGAGGAGAATTGGGAGGACAAATTTAAAAGGCACGCAAATCGCGTCCTTGCAAGAGGTTCGGGGCTATAAGAAACTAAATATGTGAGCTCCAAGCCTGTTGGCCACTAGTCTCACTCCGGGTTACGCTGCTCCACGCAAGGAGTTCTAGAAAATTTTGAAGGGGAAAAACCGAAAATGGACATTACCTCTTAGGTACCATATACACGAGGGGACGAAAATGTGATCAAAGTGATCACAGGGCGGGACGAGGAAGAAATGGCTGGTGTAAATCTGAACATTGAAATGAACTCTGTCATATCGCAGTGCAGATAGAGTCGAGAAGACTCGCTGTTTGCCGTTAAGATGGCAGGTGTTATCTTGCACATTGAAATGGTCTTAGCCACTTTTCAGTGCAAGTGGATTCGTGAAGACTCTGTCATCTGTTGTTCGATGACAAGGCAGGTGAAGGCCGTCAGAAGAAGCGCCATGAAATCTAAATCTGCAATTTGAGAGGTTCCCTGTCCTTTCGCATTGCGACTAATTGAGTGACCTCGCACATTTAATAGGCAATTTATAGGTTCTGAACTAGGGCATTACGTCGTTTGCTAGAAAAGGTGGAATATATGGGGAAGGGCATATAGGTCCGTGGCCCATTTCTTTTAGGGCTCATCCCGACATTTGTCTTACGCCTTAGGAAAACCACGGAATATCTTAGGCAGGATGAGTTGTCTCATATAAGAGACTAGCAATTTGGCTATTAGGTAGGAGGTGATTGATTGTCATGAGCCTGGTTGAATCGTCTCAATTTAGAGACCAGCCATTTGGCTTTATGGTGACTCAATTACGAAGAGATGGCAGGGAGAGATGTAATTGTTAATTAATTTAGAGTAATTAAAGGGGTCATGGGGATGTGAGTGCAGGTCCGTGGCCCATTTCTTTCAGAGCTCATCCTGACATTTGTCTTAGCGTCTAAGGAAAACCACGGAAAAACCTTAGACAGGATGAGTTGTCTCAATTTCAGAGACAAGCCAGTTGGCTCTTAGGTAGAATGACTCTATGAATCGATGGGTATACTAGCCAATTGGCTCTATGATAGATCCATCGATCAACAAGTGGGGATAAAGTTAGGGAGTGATTTGTTTAGCCCAAGTTAAGACAAGGTCATGTCAGAGCGGTTGCACTATCCAAGGAGTCTCGTGGAGTTGAGACGTCGCTACGCCACAGTCCTCCTTTTCTCAACGCAGTATCAGGAGAAGTTCAATCAACTGCTGAACGATCCGACCTATAAAATTGTCAAGAAAGATCCCACTAGCTCAATAGAGAGACGCACTTACCAGCTAATTAAGAAATGCAGTCTCCGCGCCGAGAGTAAACGGTTAGTTTCACCGTCAGGCAGTATACCACCCAGGTTATATGGTCTACCTAAGATACATAAGCCGGAGGTTCCGCTAAGGCCTATAGTGGATGCTATTGGCAGTCCTACGTATCGCTTGGCCCGCTATCTCACCAACCTGCTGCAACCACTGGTGGGTGGGTGCGTACATCATGTGAAGAACTCTACACAATTTGTACAGATCCTCGACAACATCAAAGTGAAGTCGTCCGACCTTCTAGTCAGCTTCGATGTAGTGTCCGTCTTCACCAGGGTTCCGCTCTCTGAAACCATGCTACTGCTTTCCGATCAATTTCCACCGGACATCATTGAATTATTCCGCCACACTCTCACCTCCACATATTTTCTACAGAACAACACATACTATGAACAGATAGACGGAGTCGCCATGGGTTCTCCACTTTCACCAGCCATCGCCAACTACTATATGGAGCATGAAATACTAGCTACAGCGCCATTAAAGCCTACACATTTCTTTAGATACGTAGAGGATATGTTCGTCATCTGGCCTCATGGACAAGACACATTATCAGATTTTCTTAGGCATATAAACAGTCTATGACCCCAGACCCAGTTCACTATGGAGGTTGAAACGGATGGTAAAATCCCATTTCTGGACATCCTTATCTCCAGAAATAACAACGGATCTCTTGGCCATGCAGTATACCGTAAACCCACACACACCAACTCATATCTGAACGTGAATAGTTTCCATCACAAAGCGCAGCGGATGGGCATACTTAACACACTGGCCCATAGAGCAGTCTCTATATCGGACCCGGAGCAATTAGACACTGAATTTCAACACTTGAAACTCACCCTCCAGCAGAATGGATATTTAGCCTCTTTGAATAGAGCAAGACACAAGAAGAAGCCGCAGAACAGCAGTAGCCCATCACGGACTCACAAGAAGCGGAAAAATCAGCCACAGCCTGTCTACCATTCACAGGGAAAGATAAGCAGACTGCTCTACAAGCATGGAATAAAAACAATTCACAAACCTCCGCCGAAAATTAGGAATAAGGTCAGATCAGTAAAAGACGATCTAGGCCTCAGAGTACCAAGGATCTACTCTGAGGCCTTCACTCCTTGTGAATGTGAGGCTGCTTACATTGGACAGACGGGACACAGATCCTTTCAATGTGCAGATTTACGCCAGTCACTTCCTTCTCGTCCCATGATCACATTTCCGTCCCCTCGCGTATGTGGCACCTAAGAGGTTACGTCCATTTTCGGTTTTTCCTCTTCAAAATTTTCTTGAACTCCTTCAGTGGAGCAGCGTAACCCAGAGTGAGATTAGTGGCCAACAGGCTTGGAGCTCACATATTTAGTTTCTTACAGCCCTGAACCCTTTGCAAGGACGCGTTTTGCGTAACTTTTAAATTTGTCCTCCAAATTCTCCTCTTTCAATTCAATTCCCTTAGTTATCATTTAACCCTAAAGATGAGGAAGATGAACATCCTTGAAACGTCGGTGGATCACCAACTTATGGCCTCGCAGGAAGCCCGAGAAAATTTTGAGTTATGAATGTCAATTTTTGGAGACAATGAGATTTTGCGATGTGTGTTTAGAATTGCCAACTCTGGTGAATAAAATTTTCGGCGATTTTACACATGCACAGAATTTGCATGAATAGAAGTAAATTCGTATACCAAGAACAAGTTCGACTATGGGTACAATTCCTTTTTATTGAACTGTGTACGTACCAGTACTGGTGACATCTGATACAAGGTAACTTATGTTCCGGGCACTATGGGGAATTTAGAAAAAAACCTGAAAATGCCTTTGAATTATACGATGGGGTAGTAAAATATAGATATGGTCACTGGGAGAGCTGTAAGCCACCCAACCCGCCCAACACACGTACCTTACTTCTATACCGAAATCCTCCTGTAAATGAAGAAGACATTCTTATTTCGTCAAGTACTCGATGCCTGTGTTCGGCCGAAAGAAGGAGCATTTCCAGCGCTACTTTGCTGAACACATATTCAAAGCAAACTTCCCTAGGTCCTGCCAGTTGTGCGAGTTCTACAAAAGGGCGCCATTCCTCTATCCACCACCACTATAAATGGTAAGTATTACTATAAATCTAACCCAACCAAATTCTCATATAATACTAATAATACTACACACCTAATCTAACCTAACCTAACCTAACGTCATATATAATGCTACACACTTAACCTAACCCATATAATACTACACATCTAATCTAACTTAACCTAACGTTTCACGTAATGCTACACACCTAATCTAACCTAACCTAACCTTTCATATAATGCTATATACCTACTCTAACCTAACCTTTCATTTAATGCTACACACCTAAATCTAACCTAACATCACCTCATATATATATATATATATATATATATATATATATATATATATATATATATATAATATTATATAAGCCACCGGCGTGACTCATTCGGTTAAGGCGCTTGCTACTGGTCTGAAGTTGCGTTCGGGCGCCAGTTCGATCCCCGCTTGGGCTGATTACCTGGTTGGGTTTTTTCCAAGGTTTCCCCCAACCATAATGTGAATGCAAGGTAATCTATGGAGAATCCTCGGCTTCATCTCGCCAAATAAAATCTCGCTATCACCAATCTCATCGACGTTAAATAACCTAGTATTTGAGACAGCGTCGTTAAATAACCAACTAAAAAATATAATAGATATAATAATAATAACAACAATAATAATAATAATAATAATAATAATAATAATAATAATAATAATAATAATAATAATAATATATAAGAAATACAAGATATTTTGGGTGGGTTTACAGCAGCTTTCGCAGTAATGACATAGTGTCCCTGGAATGGTGTACTACAGTTTTGAGAGTATATTTATGTAATGAAATAAGTAAACTACAATCATTTTGTGCAGAGAACTTCCTTTTTGGTTCAAGGATAATTTGTTTAACATTCAACCATATTAAAATAATTTTATTAAAATACGGTCATTTCTGTTCAGGTAGCATAGGCTATATTTTAGTGCAAGGCTAATTCCTTTAATATGCATTATATATTGATATTGTATCCAATATATCAGTGGTCATCAGCACAGCACACCTCGTGCTAGCGTCTCTTACCCGCAGATAAGAGATGCACTAGCATGCATCCATGGCTGCTGGCGGGTATGCTTTCTCCCTCTTCCTTCTTCACAGCGGTGCATATTCCGATACACTTCTTACTCATTACCCGTTTCAGCGAGTACTGACGACCATTGCAATATATGATAATTTGTCCAGGGGAGCATTCTCTTTTGGTACAAGGATGATTTATGTAACACGTTTCTAAATTAGTCTTTTAAATACTGGTATATTCTTTAATAAATCATTGAAAAACAAATGTGAACATAGGATATGGATTGAGTACGAAATTATTATTATTTTTTATATTTTGCGCATCATTTTTACATAAATAACAACATATCGTGGGGTTTCTGCGAAAACCATATAACTCTATTTTTGTAAGTTTTGAGAAAAACTGAGTTGAAGTTTTATCAACAGTAATCTCACTAGAGGTTTTGATTTATCTAGAGAAAATCAAAACTCGAGTAGGATTTAATTGACTATTACACGATTAGAAGAAAGTATATAAAGATTATAAGTAACAAAGTACTCCAATACAATAAAATATTAATTGACTTACGAAAATAAACCTGTCTTCAAATGTATTATTGCACCATTACGCTATATGGCAGTTGTGCCAACTATGGAATCTTCATTGAACTCTGTAGACGGTTACTAGTCAAGAAGGCTTTGTTGATTCAGTTTCATTTTTATTAAGACAGTTGCATTCCACTTCAATTATCCGAATCCCAGTAATCAACGTCACTTGACAGATTATTTTCAATAAATCTTAATATTAAACAATCTCTGATACGTGACTATCCATAATATCATATAGCAGAAGCTATAACATAACCTAACTAATGTACTGTACACAAGTGTTAGAAAAGTTTTAATTAACGACGACGACATAAAAAATAAACATGAATAATTTTAAAAGGAATAATTATTGAATGTACAATTTTCAAATTTGAATGTGGTTGGTGGTTCAATTGATATTATATTGGATGTGTGCGTAATAGAAGTGGAACTCGTTGATTTAGGCCTACATGGTGTATTCAACTTATTCAGGATTTCAGAATGAATAATTTTAAAAGGAATAATTATTGAATGTACAATTTTCAAATTTGAATGTGGTTGGTAGTTCAATTGATGTTATATTGGACGTGTGCGTAATAGAAGTGGAACTCGTTGATTTAGGCCTACATGGTGTATTCAACCTATTCAGGATTTCCGAATGGTGCTCTTCATTTATTTGTAAATCGGATTTCAGAAGATGCATAGGTATGATCAATGATTTTTATTAATTCTTGTTCTTGAATGCCAATGCGAGTCATATTTGAAACTGCTGTGCATCGACTGGAGTGGTTTGTAATTTTGTATATATATTTTTTTTTTGACGTCCAGACCAGCGCAGTTTCAAATGTTGGCAAACAAAGAAACAAATGCTAGGGACGCGATAAAATTAAACAAATGCTAGGGACGCGATAAAATTGTGCGATAAGCAGCCATGATTGGTTGAAATACGTCCTTTCGTACCGTTTTATTGGTCAAAAGTAGTATGACGTAGTAAGAGTGTAATAGTCAATCTAAAAAAAATATATATATATATATATATGTACAGTACATGGCTATTATTTATTTGAAACAGACGTTTCTAACAACATTGTCTAATTGAAATATGGCATTCATGTAACATTTCTGAACACTCAACTACATTAGTTAGCAATTAATGAGAAGAATATGTAAACAATATGGACTTAGTGGATTTTCCCGGACAAATAATTGTGGGAGTTCTTACGGAAAAAAAACAATTAATACTCCTAGTCTGGATCATCACTACTACTATTTTGAGTTTCAGGTTCAGGTACCAGGTCCTTAATTGTTGCTCAGGTGGGTAGTTGTTCATACCAGCTGTGAATTTCTTCCGGTATAATAGTTCCACTTCTACAAAGTTTCAGCAAATTTCGTTCTTTTTTTTTTTGTACTTATACTTAGTTCTTTCAGGTCAACAATGAAATTTTAATTTTTTTACAACATAGAGAAATTGTTTATGTTCTTTCCGTGAATTTGCACAGGGTTGTTTCCGATCTCTGATAACGAATTTGAATGACATTATGTGCGTCACGAATCACACTGACAACTGAATTGCGGCGAGAGGTGACAGACCAGTAGTGAGTGATTTCATAATCAGAGTGCACTGTGTATCACAGTAGAAATATCCAAGAAAATCGAGCCTTTTTGGGAGGGGTCATAACAAACCTTTCCGACGCCAAGTATAGTTACATGAAAATCATAGAAGCCTGCAAAAAACGTGGTTTCATTATTTCCAAGAAAGGCGTCTTGTGTGTACCTAATAAGACTGGCAAAGCTCTGATGGGATTAATTCCATAGTGGAAAATGCAAACAAATCCACTCCCCGTCACAAGTCGCCACACCCCACGAGATGATACGAATAAATTCCATTCGAGCTTTACCAATCTTATTAAGTGCACAGAAGATACCTTTCTTGGAAATAACGAAACCTCATTGCAGGCTTCTTTTATTTTCATTTAACTATACTTGGCATTGGAAAGGGTCGTAATATACCCCTCCCAAAGAGGCTCGATTTTCTTGGGAATTTCTGCTGTGAGTCGCCGTGCACTCTGACTATGAGATCACTCACTTTTGGTCGGTCACCTCGCGCCACACTTCACCTGTCGTGTGACTCCTACGCGCATGATGCCATTCAAATTCGTTAACAGAAAATAACCCTGTATGCATGGAGTCAACCTCCATGAAATTATGCCCACTTTCCAAAATCTTGTGTTCTATGACTTCTAAGTGGGTAGCTTGAACTAGGTACAGTCTTAGAAAACGTTTTGTAGCACAGATACTTTATAACTGTCCCACAAAGGAAGCAATGAGCGTGATCAAATGTACAACGAAACAAAACTAATTTTATTAACTCAACTAGTCGTTCTCTTGTGAGTCAGGTCGCTCGTCTTCTGATCATGCACACTGCCTGCTTTCTGAGACTTACAAAGTGTCTGTGCGACAAAACTTATTAAAAGTGCTGCAATATGCTGGATTAGGTTTTGTCCTCCACAAGTATCAAAGAACATGGAAATCTGTTTGACTTTATGTGGAATAATATTGGTCTAAAAACGCTTGAGGCACCTTCCAATTTCTGTTAAAAAGCAAAACTTAATAATGCTAATTACCAATAGTGTTAATGGGCTTGCAGGATTCTCCCTGTATAAGAGGCTGTAAGTAACTGTGTAAAATTGCTGTGATTTTAAAGGTCTTTCCCTTTCAATAAAATGTCATTTTAGGACTTATTGAAAACTGATCAAGACTACAACTCCAAAACTATAGCTCACAGCAGTAAGTGGGTTTTCCCAGACGATGGAGCATAACATTTTACATATTCAGATAACAATAACTCCATTTTCAGCAAAATCGGAGTTACAGGGTTTTCGCAGAAACCCCACGATATAAAAACCAACATGCCACATAACATTATTTTAAGAAATACAGGAAACAAGCATGAATAATATTCACCATTCTTAATGATCATGAGATAGAAAAAAATGTATAGAATAGAAATTACATACAAATGTGCGTGTAATAAACAATAAGCAAAGCATATTCGATTAATCATTTGAAAACAACGCGAATATAGCGTGGATTGTGTAGGAAAAAAATGTCTTATGTTGCCCCCAATGCGCATCATTGTTAATTTATGAAAACAAATTAAAATTAACATGGCACATAAACACTATTTGAAGAAAGATAGGAGACATGAGTAATATTCATCGTTCTTAATGATCTTTGGATGGGCAATAACAATGAAATATTATGTATAAAATAGAAATTATATACAGGTGAGCCTATAAAAAACAGTAAGTAGAATCATATTTGATTAATGAACTTAAATTACTCCAGGTTTAGCGTAAGAGTGGCCTATATCTAACGACGTCTTCTAACAAATTACCTTCTAATATACTTATCAATACGGTTCGGATAAAGTAGCTGTATCAGGATAGGCATCCTTGGTCCGTGCGTTTTGTTTACAAACATTAACTAGGACTGTACTCTCCATTCGCTGATGTTTTAGCTAGGGGGTGGGGAGCGCTCTTCTAAGTAGGTAGTCAATGTTTGTAAACAAAATACATGGGCCAAGGATGCCTATCCTGATACAGCTACTTTATCTGAACTTATTTATCAATAACAAAACAAAGTAACATACATTTTATTAATTATTTCTCCATAATATACTTAGGTACTTTATTCTGATAGAATAAATTATTTCTACTAGGTATTTAATTTTATAGTAGATGTCTTTTCCACAAAATTGTGTTACTGTACCAATGCACGACTGTTAAATTTGAATTTATTTTTTTAATTTCTAAAATTATTTTAGTGAGTTTACAAATTACTGTAGCGTGTTAGAAGATAATTTTCACATTACAGATTCAATGTCAAATACCTGTATATATGTACAAGGTGGCCTAAAAGATCGGGAAATTTTGAAATGGAGATTTAAAGAAGAAAATAAATACTTTAAAGACATTTATTCATGTCTATTAATAGTACAGTGTATGCCATTGATGGATTTCATCCCGATAATTATGTCTTGAAGATGACATACAATAGGTGACGGCAGACATTTCTACAGTCTCTTATGCACATTTTGCACTACTCAACGTAACATTTCAACAGGAATTTCGGCTATTTCTTCTCGGATCTTCGGTTTCAGATCTTCGTCGTAGCAGGTCGACTACAGTACACTTTGCTCTTAAGGTGACCCCCAGAAGAGAAATCGCACACTGTTATGTCCAGGAATCTTGATGGCCATGAAGTGCCACCGTTTTTGGAAGTCACTTGGTTGACAATCAACTGTTGTACAGCTGCCATCGATATTCGTGCTGTGTATGATGCTGTATTGTCTTGCTGAAACCAGGTGATTTGTGGAAAATTCTGCAGTTTGTGAGCAACAGAGGTTTCCATCATGGCAACACAGCGAACAGAAATGACAGTGATTGCGCACCCATATCATCCTCAAAAAAGTAAGAGCCCATGACACCAGATGATGACACAGCGCACCACATGGTAACTTTGTTACTGTGTAGAGGACTCTAGTGTAGCTGACGAAGATTATCGGAGCCCAATAGCAAAAATTCTGTTTATTGACAAATCCATTAAGATGGAAGTGGGCTTTGTCCGACATTCACAGTTCATCAATGAAATTGTCATTCTCGTTGAGCTTTACCACAATATGTTCACAAAATTGTTGACACATTAGATAATCGTTGAGTTTGATTTGTTGGACTACCTGTAGCTTATATGGAAGGAACTTTGAATCCTGTGACAGTATTCTTTGAACACTCGATCTGTAGAGCAACTGCCTGACGTCGAACTGAACGCTCTGGGCTTCTGTTGATCACCACTCCAACATCCCATTATAACAATAACAAAACAACATTGCATTTGAAGGGTACAGAGAAAAAACGAACAGAGTCACAATTCTCATAAGGTTGACGACATCATTTAATTTAGTATATTATTGCAAAATTTATGTGTTTTTCTTATCAAAACTGGTGAAGGAGAATTATCACTATGTATACAATCATCCTTTCCTACTTTTTCATTAGAAACAGCAATAAATTTTGCAGTAATATACTGAATTAGATGATATCACCCTTAAGAAAATTGTGACTCCGTTTTTTCTCTGTACCCTTCATTTGCCATTCGTTGCTATTTATTAACCAGGGTTACCATTAAACATTTCAAAATTTCCCGATCTCTTGGGCCACCTTGTACTTTGTTGTGTAATATACTGTATATATTTCTACGTTATTAATTAATTGAAAACATATTCTTCGAATATAGGAGGGATTATGACTTCATTGTTATTTGAGATTTTATGAGCAGTGGACTACTTGATATATAAAATGTAATATTAAAGATATAGACTATTTCTAACTGCTTATGTAAACTTTGCATTTTAAAGACACACTGGTTAATCTTATCAAAACCACCATGATCTGTTAAAACTGAATTCTGTTGCCGCTAACGGCCAAAGAATTCGGTTTAAAATTATATTGGACAAATGAATGTTCAGGAATATTTTGTGCATGGTATAAGCACAATTTTATTTATAAAACCTATACAGTAACTCAGATTTTTATAGTGTTAAAAATTCACGAGCTGCCACTTTATCATTAGGTTCAGGCTATGTTATAACTAGAGACAGGATTTTTGTGTGTTACAAATCATAAAATATATCTGCATTCATGCAATATAAAATGACAGAATATGCACATTGAAGGAAAAAAAAACACCAAAAATATGTCCTATCAAAATTAAAGCTTATTTCAAATGGCACAATGTAGGGCAGGCTGGGCATCGGGAGCGGATCCAGACTCTAAACGGGGACGCTTAATATTCATCCGTCACTGAATCAATGCTACATGGTGTTCAGCGGGGAAGAAAGGGGATGAAGAGAAATTATATGGCTCCCCGTGAGAGAGTAGAATCCGCTCTTGCTGCCCAGCCCTATATGTAGGGCCTACTACTAACAGTCTTTCCAAATTTTCAGCAGTCAAGTAGTGCGTGTAGCTGTCAAAATCTTTTTTGTGCATAGAAAATGACCTTCCTACATCACAAGAATTGACAGGTACAAGTTTAAATGATGAAATTTGAGATGAAGTGAGGCCAAATTCTGTGTCTTCAACATTTTCACCACAAATTACTTGTTTTACCGAACACATAACTTCATAATCGGGACATTCATTAATGACTCTGTCCAGTTTGTCCTCAGCTTAAGTCTTCAATAATTCCAAGGGGGTCTACGAGTGGTTGGCACAAAGCCACCAACTTATTTATTCCGGTAGGCAAACTTTGTCCACTCTCCCATGAGATCATTTTATTTGGAGGTATTTCAACACTTTACTCTTCACAATTTACCACACAACACAAATACAGCAATTCACAAAGCAACTGTACCAGTAGATGTCCCACAGACCTATTATTTGTTCAAATTAAAGGCATGTAAAGGGAAGTATATTAGGGCTATTGTTGCCGGTACTAAGTATGGGAGGGATAATAATAATAATAATAATAATAATAATAATAATAATAATAATAATAATAATAATAATAATAATAATGGTACTGGTAATAATGATAATATTGATAATGACGATGATAGTGATGATAATGATGATAATAATAATAATAATAATAATAATAATAATAATAATAATAATAATAATAATAATAAAAATAATAATTTAGGCTCAGTGTAGGCTTGTATAGAACAAGAATTGAGGGTTTAGAATTCCAGTGTCATAGTACAATGAGGAGATCAGCTGATCAGGTCCAAGAGTTCTCAGGTAGGACATATTGGTAGCCATTTCACTTTTATTTTTCAGTAGACACACTTAAATATTGTACCCGTAAGCTCAGAAACTGGAAATTCTATGAGGCAATATTTATCAAATGAGTATTATGTAATTTAACATAAAATATGTATTAAAATTATAAAATTGGACGTAATATGCAAGATAAACAAACCTATAAATACACTTTATTAAACCTAAAATCTTAAAAACATATATTATACATGAATTTATCCCTATAAAGACAAGCTTATATAAAAACGTGCATTTGCATGCAAATCCTGTCTTTAGTTATAACTTGTAACTACGGCATAAATGTGGAATTAATTTAAATATTTTTATAAAAGAAAAACAAACATAACACAAATATTGTTATCTCTGCTTTAAAGTTTCGGATAAATGGAAGTACAGTGTTTCATTTTGCATAAAATAGGTATCGGTACCATTAACCAACTTAAGGTAGGTATCGTAATATACGGTATTGTATGTACAGGTCTTCGGGAATGAGTGGTAGGGTTTCTTGAAGTTTCTGGAAGTATATACTATGTGTATTATGTGTAAAGGATTGAAAGTGCTTTTATTCAATTCAGTAACTCAAAAAGATTGCGTTCATATGTTTTTATTTTCTGTTTTTATTATTGTGATTAAATTTTTTGCTGAAATAAGTGCATTAAAAATGAGTCAGGATATTAGCCAGTCATGGCGTCCATTTCGGTGAAGTGCGAACGTTAGCAGTGGATATAATCATTTTTCACTGATGAACTGTTGAGTTCTTTAAATTAATAAATAACCACTTCACTGTGTTAGAATTGTAAATAATTATGTTATTGTATTTGATTGATTAGCTTCGATGTTATTGTCATCCTATTCAGAATTCAGCGGATGATTAAAGTAACATCGAAACTAGTGAATCAGATAGAAATAACATCATTACAGGATAATTCAATAGCCTCGATTCACTTTCATGAAAGTGAGTGTAAAGTTTTTCTTTTACAGATAATATAAACCATGCTTATTAAAGAAGAGAGAATAACTATAATTTGTAGACCGTTGAAAGGGTTAGTCTATGCTCAGGTCCAGGCTGTGTTCTGTGGAAATTTCACAAACCTGAGCCATCAGGGCAAATATCAGGATCTTGATGAGCAGAACGTGATCCGTACTGGATGAAAGACGTTCAGGAAGACCAGCGACATCAGCAGAAACTGCACGCAACATACAGGATGCAATTGAACGAGTCTCAACACGAGATTCAGCAGAGAGCTTGGTGTATCCCAATGAACCGTTTGGAAAATCCTACGCTTTAAGCTTCACATCATATCTAGGTGCTGCATGCGCTTGAGGATGAAGACCATGCATCTCGCGAGGACATGTGTTACAGTCTCTATGAGGCTTAAAGCATACGGTTGATTGAGATACACCAAGCTCTCTGCTGAGTCTGCGTGTTGAGGCTGGAGAGCTATGTTGAATAGCGTCCTGTATTCTGTGCGCAGTTCCTCTGGTCTTTCTGAACGACTTTCATCCAGTACAGATCCCGTTCTGAGAAATTTGCTCATGGAGATCCTGATATTTGCTCCTGATGGACCAGGTTTGTGAAATTTTCGCAAAACACCGCCTGGACACTTTCAACTGTCCACAAATTATGGCTATTCTCTCTTCTTTAATAAGCATGGTTTATATTATCTGTAAAAGAAAAACGTTACAGTTTAGTTTCATGAAAATGAATCGGGACTTTTAATTACCCTGTATTCAAAATGTTAACACAATGAAGTGTTTATTTATTAATTTAAATAACTTAACAATTAATCAGCGATTATATAAGTGTTAAAAGAATTACTTGCTAGTAACTTCACATTAGTAACAGATATTTCTACATATACCAGTAACGTTATACTTACTGGTACATGATTATTCGTATTATTGACAGAAATACTTTCTATAGACCTATTGAAAGTGAGGTTAGTTTCCTAATCTGAATTAACATAGATGTTAAAATTTCAGATCATATTGGTTAAATAGGACGTCTCCACAGTCTACGTCTCTATATGAACGAAACAAAATCCAGGATAGTAGACGTGTTTTTGTGATTACAAGTTGTTCTGCGATGTTTACCATAAGAAAAAGCTGCATATGTCTTATGCTTAGCGAAATACTAATCCATGATTCCGGTACGACTTCCATGAGATCGGTAGCGTGGAAAAGAAAAACAGCAGGTAGATCTAGAACATTAGAAGAAAATGTGGAAAGAATCCAAGAAAAAGTATTGTGTTCGGAGTTGTGAGAAGTCCATTGCATGCTGTATCAACAATTAGGTCTTCCTAAATCAATTACGTATGACGTGCGGAAGAGATTCAAGTTATCATACATGTCTATAAAATCCAACTGGCAATCAAGTCACACGACAGGATGCGTAGGATTGAATTCGCTGTTAACATGCTAGAAAGAATTGACACGAACCAGGATTTTTAGATAAAATACTCTTCTCAGATGAGGTAACATTTCATATCAGCAGTTGTGTAAATTGGCATAATTGCTGTATTTGGGTCTCTGAATATCCACAAGTCAGACACGAACATATTCGAGAGTCTCCTAAGATCAACGTTTGGTGCGGCCTAATGCACAACCTAATTTTTGGGTTCTTTTTCTTTGCTGAAATCAACATGAACCACACTGCGTACCGGTATATGAACATGATAAAGAACTATCAATTTCCTCAAGTACAGCAAATGAAAGACGCCGAGTTTCAGATCATCTTTCAAAAAGAAGGAGCACCATCACACTTTGATGTCATTCTAATTTTTGTAAAAACCGGTACACTCTACTAATAACTACTGGTTTAATAATTATAATATAAAAATATTAAATGAGGTAATAATGAGGGACTACAAATAAATGAAAATTGCAATGTAACACGCTATTCAGAATTATGTTTAGACTAACTGACTTAAAAGCTCGTAAATGCTGACTTGCGTCACAAAGAAGGGGAGTACCATTACAGAAAATTCACAACACAGTCTATCTTTGAATATCTGAGTTAATCTGACCAATCTGACCACAACGACAAATTGTCTGAAACATCCGAAAATGGATCTGAAGGGTCTATGGAAAGAACATGCTAAGTCACTTTTCTTAAAATTTTCAGGAGAATATTTCTTAACTTTAATACACTCTTAAGGTATTAATGAATTACATCTCATTTAGTTTGTTATCATGTTATAATGTAGGCCTTTTGCCAATCTGATTTACTAGAAAAATAGCTCAATTTATAAGCTAGCAGATGGGATAAACAAATAGTGAACAAAAAGTGACTTAGCGTACGGTACCTATTCTTTCTGTGGATCCTTTATCTGCACATGCAATTACACCATCTAATGTTAGATAAGATTGATTTAACATATTTTAATATTCAGCACATTACAATTTCTCAGCACGTCATATTGTATTTTTGGTCCACAGAAAATACTCCTCTTTTACAAAAACAATCTTAAAAAATATGAGTGTTTTCGTAAAATACAAGTAATATTTTTCCTGGATCAAAAATACAATATGGTGTTGCTTCGAAGTGGCGATGGTGTATTGAACATTTACCAATTTAACTTTTCACTTTCTGAAACATCAACCATTGTGTATCATCTATTTTACTTTTGCTAGACGTACTGCTACCACCACTATTAAAAAAGATAGACTTCACACTTTAACGCTTCACAGCACTACCAGTACACTGACTGCTCTCTGCAAATCACATTCAAACGTAAGTACAACTTTAAATCATACCGGCCTAATGATTAATAATCCAATCAGTATTGTCAGGATTCTTAATGAAAAAAAATACCGGCTTAATAATTAATAATGCAATCAGTATTGTCAGGATTCTTAATGAAAAAATGATTTATTTAATTCAAATTGAATAAAAGATTGTAGAAGAAGCATTAAAAGAGGGAAACGAATAAGTATCTTAATGTGCTTAATATTGTTTTTGTAGTTGATAGTCCATTTATTTTTAGATAGGTTCTTTTTCTTAATAGTGCGTTTCATTGTTGTGTGGGCTGTGCGGTAATTCACATTGAAAAGAGAAAGGGTAGACAACTACCAGAGTAATCGTAGATGGGTTTCAAGTTCGTGAATGTCTCCACACTTGAATAGGAAACAATATAATAAAATAACAAATGTGATGGCTTCGAATTTTATTGTAGTTTATTTTTACATTATGTTTTCTGCAATATACAGTATGGTGAATTGGAACACCCACCATAAGAATTTTAATGCTAAAATTTATATTTTGTTACGTTAGCTCCTCTAATTATTATTGTAGAAGAAAATATCATTGAAGTTTTTTATGGAAAAAAAAGTTCTGCATCCAATCATATCATAAAAATAATTCTTGGCTGGGGATAAAAAAATCTAAAAAATAGTACAAAACACTCCCAACACAGAAACTGCAATAAATTTTTATGCGTGCTAGACTAGCTTGTTGGTAAAAACAACTGAATGCAAAGATATTGTTGTTTATGGTTCATTCCAGAGCCTTCTTCAGTTACAAGCCAGAGCATGGGTAGATTTGGCAACACTGTGTGGAGGCGGAGATTCTTAAATGATATTGATGTAATCACAGCCGACTACGGCCGACTTGATGCTCGCTTCGCTTCTCCTTTATCGGCCTTGACAATTAATTTAAACCCTGTGTTAAAGCTGTAATCGAGAATATATGAAATTCCCGCCAGATGGCACTGACTCCCAAGGTTCACTGAGAAATGTGTGTATGGTTTATTGTACGATTATACTTAGTAATACTGTGCTTCTTTCTACTGGTATGTGAATTTATTGTGATATGATTCAAAATGACGTATTGTTGTGTACCTTTGTGTACTTCGAATAGAAAAAAAGAGTGGAGGAACAATATCATTCCACGAATTTCCGAGTGACAGCAAAAAGTGATTATGTCTCGTGACCAGAATATTGTACGAAGTGGAAATATAAAAATTGGAGATTTATTCTTCGAAGACGTGGAAAAATTCAAATATTTAAATTTTATTTTAATAGGTTATTTTACGACGCTTTATCAACATCTTAGGTTATTTAGAGTTTGAATGAAATGAAGATGATAATTCCGATGACATGAATCCTGGGCCCAACATCGAAAGTTACCCAGCATTTGTTCATGTTGGGTTGAGGGAAATTCCCGGAAAAAACCTCAGCCAGGTAACTTGTCCCGACCGGGAATCGAACCCGGGCCACTGGTTTCGCGGCTAGACGCGCTAACCGTTACTCTATAGGTGTGGACAAAAATTCAAATACCTTGGAGCAACAATAACAAATATAAAGGACACTCGGGAGAAAATTAAATGCAGAATAAATATGGGAAATGCCTCTTATTATTCGGTTGAGAAGCTTTTGTCATCTAGTCTGCTCTCAAAAAATCGGAAAGTTAGAACTATAAAACAGTTATATTACCGGTTGTTCTTTATGGTTGTGAAACTTGCACTCTCACTTTGAGAGAGGAACAGAGGTTAAGATTCTTAGAAAAACATTTGGGGCTGAGAGGGATGAAATTAGAGGAGAATGGAGGAAATTACACAACGCAGAACTGCACGCATTGTATTCTTCACCTGACATAATTAGGAACATTAAATCCAGACGTTTGAGATGGACAGGGCATGTAGCAAGTATGGGCGAATTCAGAAATGTATATAGACTGTTAGTTGGGAGGCCAGGGGGAATAAGACCTTTGGGGGGCCGAGACGTAGATGGGAGGATAATATTAAAATGAATTTGAGGGAGGTGGGATATGATGATAGGGACTGGATTAATCTTGCACAGGATAGGGACAGATGGCGGGCTTATGTGAGGGCGGAAATAAACCTCCGGGTTCCTTAAAAGCCGTTAGTAAGTAAGTACCTGTAAGGGAAAGATGCGAAAATGGCTTTAAGTGATTTCACGCTAAGACTTTGTTCCAAAAGCAACTCCCCATCTTCAGTCATTTGTAGTTTATATTTCAGGGAAAGAAGATTATTCTAATAATGGGAAATTTAGACTATTAAAACCAATTGCTGTGTCAACAATATTCCCTCATTATTAGATCTAGGACTTTGATGACCTATAAATCATGAAAAAATGTCCTAAAAACAATGCATTTATGAACTAAAAATATTTCAAAAATGCCCTTAAAATGCTCTAAAAATTGATATTACAGAACAGATTTAGTAGGAATATTAATATTTTGACTAGTAATTAAATTAAATTCTAGTACCAACACTCAAGTTTATTTAATTTTACATAATTTTTCTAAGTAGTACACTTTAATTAATTATTTTACCTGATGTAGTTCCATTTAGTCCACCAGTCTTATCCAGATCTAGCAGGTGTAGAGGAGTCTTTATTGAAGGGGTGGTTGGACTGATTCATTGCGTGGGGGTGTACTACGTTAAAATGACAATATTTGTGTGGAAAAACGATGAAAATATTACACAAAATAATGGGTATTAATTGAAAAAATACGTAGAGACAATATCAAAGGAAATAAATAATATTTTACATTAATAATGGGGATTTATGGTCAAATGAAAATACCTAAGAAATGACCGAATAAAACAAAAAATGCTCTTATAAGTTGTAAGAGGTAAAAAATGCAAAAAAAATGTCCTAACAAGTATGTTTTAAAACATTCAGTTTATCACATAACATACAAATGCTAAAGCAGAAAAGTTTGTGGCTTACTAGAAAAAAGATGCAATTTCATCAAAATCCTAGCCCTACTCATTATCCTGGGTATAAAGTGACAGATATCAAAAGACCATGACGAACAGTTACTACACTTCGTGTCAGTCCAGCAAGTTACTGTGCATTTGGAATAGGGAACTATGTTGCTCATTTAAGAATAGCCCTTGGAAGAAATATTTAACCCTTCGTTGCTCGCGTTAAATTTCGTAACGCCAGTACTCACCTGGATTACAATGGTAATCCACATTTGTTTTTGTTTACAGACAAGGTTTAAACGTTGCAATTAGATTTAAATGTTAAGAAATATATTGTTTTCAGTTATTACAGTAATGAGAATGGATATGTTACGCATAACGGAACGTATTAATTATAAATATTAATAATGAAATATATTATAGTACACAAATTGCATTCAAGTGACATGTTTGCATAATATTTCCACACTGGACGTGTCTCTGAGTCATAATTTATTGTTGCACCATAGTTATGAGTTAGTTCACTATCATCATAATTATGTAGGATATCTAGCATTGTTGCTCACTCGATGTTTGAAGGTCACCTGAACTCTTGATGTAATCTCTCCCGCAGGAAACGCAAGTTCACTACTGCTGACCTTCTTACGTCATATTTGATAACTAAATACCTCACTCAGGGGTGTAGCAATGAAAAAATTCAGGGATGTAACAATCATTCTCATTTCACTTGTAATATTTTACAGAAGTTTTTGTGTGTTGTAAGAAGGATATTTTTATGTTTGCTGTTCACACTTTACACACGAGAGTCTAATCTACATCTGATTCAATTATCTGAGTAGACCTATGCATTTCTTCTACACAGTTCAAACAAATTACATTTGAATGAGTAGGAAAAATTCTCTTCAAGCACTGGAAACAAGATTGTCTTGTGCTCTTGTTTCTTGTTCTACCACACATGTAGCACCTACTGGCCGTGTTCCTTCTTCTTGACTTGTTTGTGGAATGCCTAAAAGTTGCTCTCCTCTTCTCTTTATTTCTCTTGAAATTGTCTGTTGGGTGATACGTTCGAAAATTAGTGGCTTCATTAGGTCCAGAGCAAGCGTTTTTAGGAAGTTTTTCCGTAGATTTTTTTTTTGTTTGTTTGCAGAATAAACAACAAGAGCATTGACACCTGCTATGGTTAGTAAGTCAAAGAAAATAGTCAGAGGCCAGCGGGGCGAATTTCTGCTTACATCATAGGCTGAGCATAACTGTTTCAGGACATCCACAGCACATTTAGTTCTATTATAGAATTATATTGTTTCAGGTTTCTGGCTTCCTCCCGTTTCCTCATCCATTTCCTTACCATAATGCATGGTTGATAATGCTAACACTGTTTTGTTTTTCTTTGGTACATACGAATTAATTGTGGAGCTTTCATTGAATCCAAACAATATATTGTTAACTTGCCTGTCTTGACTAGTTGTGAAATGGGGAGGGATTTCTCTTTTTTTTTTTCCAAGGTTCCTACAAGTGTAAGTTTATCATTTTCTAGAAGATCTAAACACAGAGGTATTCTCGTGAAACAGTTATCGGTGGTCACATTTCTTTTTGTTCCTTTGATGGAATGAACCAGCCTCACCACTCCATGTGCACTGTTACTTTGGTTAAATTGACAATCTGATTGAATACCAGCATAAATTTCCAAGTTATGAGTGTAATATGTTTTCACATCCACCATAGCAAAAATTTTGATCCCATATTTTGCTGGTTTAGTAGGTATATACACTTTCATGGGACATCGTCCTCTCAATGCAACCAACTGTTCGTCTACAGTATAGTTACATATTCGCTTGGAATGTAGCACCTTTGTGAGTTCTGAACAAATAACTCGAACACTTCACGTACAGCAGGCAGTTTATCAATTTCTTTCCTTTCCTGCCTGTTATGAATGTTATCAAAGCCTAGACATTGTAACAAAAATTGGAATCTATTGTAGGTCATAGTCAGGTAAGTTGACTCCATACCTGTGCCATTTTTATCCCATAGTTCTCTTACGTTCAGTCTTCCCGATTTCAAAGCGCCAGCAAGATACAAAATACCCAAGAGTGCTCGAATTTCAACGTCATTTGTCAATTTGCAATCTCTGTCACGTCCGTAATTATGCTTCACTTTTTCAATATAAATATTAGTACACCTTACTATTACATTGATTATTGCCTTATCAATAAAGCAGTCAAAACACTCTGTGTGTGTCCGCGCATTTTTTGCAGCTCTTTTAGGGCCCGGTAAATGAATCACTATATTTTGTGCTCTTCTTCTCCCTCGTTGAGCTACTGGCTCTTTCTGCCAAATTGTCGTGTTGTCTCTCCCCTTATAGCAGTTTCCATCATTTATAGACATTAGTCTTTCATCATCATCACCATTATCATCATCCTCTTCCTCATTGCCTTGTTCTGAGAATTAGAATCGTGAACTTCGTTCAAAAGATCTTCTCTGTTGCTTTCATCATACTTTCATTTTCAATGCCATTATCCAGATCTTCATCTAGCCACTTGAAATATTGCTTGTATTTTCCGTACCCATTGCAGCCAACTACAAAGACGATGGAACGATATCACACATTTTTTTTCATAAAGTTACTGCATTGTATCACTCAAAACAATATAAAAACAATTTCACTTATCTGATAACGCCAGTACTCGCGTATCACTTGATAAAACTCCGTATAACTTTGCAAAGCGTTGCGACAAATACGTACATCTAAACACCAGTAATGCCTCACTTAGACTGTGACGAGAAATTGCATTGACGCTCAAATACGCAGTGTTGCAGGTGGTGACGTAATAAAGGATTAAATATCAATGGATTACTATGCAACTCAGCAGGTATAGAATTGTAAGCTTTAAACCACCACCCCGTCTTGATTGACAATTACCGCATGGATAAATATATACTAATAGAATGCGAAACTGCGGTCAGCACCATCTGGCAGCAGGGGGCTCAAATATGATGATCAGCGCCCAACGTCGTAGGTGGTGAACATTAGAACTACATGTTGGGTACATTACCCAGAGTTCTCTATTTATCCATTCGAGATATTGCTCGAGGAGACAAGATGGCAGACAGAAACTTGCTAATAAGTGAACATAAAGTGATACTACGTGTGTGTATAAGCTGTGTATGTTAAACAGTGATGTTTATGGACGTTTTAAAAATAGTGTTGTTGAATGTATTGTAAAGTAATAGTAATATAATAAATTGAACTATCTAAGTAGTCCTTGCAGACTTTTCCATTGCGCTGTACAATAAATACCCAAAGAATACAATCCCAATTATCTAACCTTTTGTTTTATTTTTTGTCTCTTTCTGGTTATATTTTAATTGGGCAGTGTAAAATAGATCGTCTCTTTTATCTTCCTGTTAGCTCCGGTAAGAATTTTCAATAGAAGATGCTGTGAGGAATAAAAATGTAAATTGGGTTAGTTTTGAATATCAATGAGGGTGGGAGGGAATACTTTCTGCACAGTTTAACATTTTCGTCACCAGGTGTGCTGCTAAATGCATGGAGTAATTAGTTACTCTTTTCGCTACTTGGTGCGCTGCTAGATGTAATAACGCCCCTCTGCCGAACAGGTGGCAGCAAGATCAATTTCTACAACAGCGCCTCTAGTATGTGTTACGGGAAACTCGGTAAGTTTCGCATCCTGGTATATTATATTCATCCATGGTTACCACTTGTCGCTGGGCTCGTGCAAACGTATTATTATCCTGTTTGAAAGTGTCGATTGCCAATCTATCCGGTGTTGTAGTTTGTTTAAATAGTGCGTGTTTTTTGTATATACATAGTTTTTAGTTTAGTTTAGTTTAGTTTAGTTCATCTTCAAATAGCTGTGTAAGAATAAGTCAGTGTATTGCCTTCAATTAGTATGTTCTTTCTTGTCGTAATGAAACAATGGAGAAGTCGCCAGAATGCCTAAAAAAATTGCGAACCCGGGAAAGAATATTGAGTTCCAATGAAAGAACTAAGGTGTTAAACGTGTATTTGTACTATCAATGTAACTGAAGCTCCTAAACATACGGCGTTAATCACAAAAATTTTCTTACAAACTAGTGCTAACAATAAGAAAGGTGTTTAAATTGAAGGGGAAACTTTCAACACTCGTGAAAAAAGCCCAGGCATTCAAAAGACGAAAATGCAGAAATATGACTCAATGACTCAGGCTGCAATAAAGCGTCTTATGCATTCATTTTACAGGAAAAACACGCTGCCAAATAAAAAAAAATGTGAAAGCAGCCTTAGATAAAGACACAGACATGCCTAACGTATCAATTTCAACGTTACGAAGAATACTAAAGGATATGGGATTCGAGTTTACTAGAATGAAGAAGAATTCCATGCTATTTGATAGAGACAAAATAATCCGTCGCTTATCTGACGAAGTGACGTAAGCAACAAAACCAAAAATTTGGAGATACTTCGCCAGCACACTTCGTTGGACCATATCTATATTCTGACGAACTGGCGTACATCCATCTCTAATGGTTACTTGGCAGTGAACATCGTGTTATCGTCGTAAACGCCATTGCTCTTTCATTCTTTTTCAGACGAACTGGTGTATCGGACTCGCAAGTCGCTTACGTCTCTTCGTTAGGTATTACCATTTTTAAAATTGGTCGTTACGTCTATGTGTATTGCTAGGCTCCCTATAATCTATGGATTGCCACGTGATGCCAACAATAAACATTTATTTATAAATTCGAGCAAACAAATTATTTCAACATTATTAAGCTGTCTGGAGTATGAAATTGGCACAAAAAGAAACAGTCTCTGCAAAGCAATAGTGTATTATCAGTCTCATTAAAGCGGCATTGCATTATATCAAACATGGACGTAATAGTAAAATGGAGAGATGGACCTACTAATGTGGTATCATCTAATGAGATTAAAAGTATTGATTGTGACACATTGAAGGTAGGAGTTGAAATTAAAATGTACTGGTTACCGGAGAAAAAAATATTATTACAGGAAAGTGATTCAGGTGGATTATTCAAAAGAAAATTCTGCGAACGAAGAATCAGAATCGGAGTCTATGGATGCTCCTCTCAATATTTTGAAAAGCCACACACAAAACAATTTTGAAGCCGATGTAGAAGTTAAAACTGCTGATAGTACTATTACGAAGGAGCAGTGTTGTCATGAAGAAAATAAAAGACTCGTGCTGGACTTGCCAATTAGTGACTATGATGACAGTGACTGTGATCCACAATATTCTGAAAAGTGTCAGTTTCACAAATGCAAAAGTGAAGCTTCTGATATTTGCAAACTTTGTAAATGTTTACTATTTGTTAAGGGGAGAGGACGGTATTTTTTAAAACTTTTTTTCTATTTGGAGTAAAATATTAACATTTTGTATGTAGAGAAATCATACCTGTAGAAACTCAACCAAAAATAAATATTTAAAAAAAACTTATTAGGGGGCCCAGATTTGAAGAAAAAAATATACCCAATGCAGGATTTTACTAAAATCAATATATCTAAACCATTTTTAAAGGTAGATTCATCCCGTTTTTTGCAATGTACTTGCAAAAGTATGCTTTACAAACTGCCTCTAACAGAATTTTGATAATGGTCCCTACGTTTGTAAAATAAACAATTAAAATTTAATAACACTTTTCTGAATTCCTTTCTTGCAAACAAACGGACGTAGTTTTAAAATGAAATCAATTAACGAATTTCTGTTACAGAGAAAAGTTTCCTAATAGTCTAAAGAATGTGTGTTCTAAATTGCATGCATATATCTTTAATAGTTCAGAAATTATATCCATTTTTGTCTGGCAATGTAGCAAAAAAATGAAATTACCGTAAACCAATAAAAGGGAGCGAGTGATTTAAAAATCCATAGCGCAGGAATGGCGTCTCGACATCCGATAAGGGCACAAATACCCACCAAATGTTATGCAATGCATTCCACACATATATCAAAGAGTATTTTAAAGAAAAAAAAAGTGTTGAAAATTCAATTTACCGGAAACAACAATAAAAAGGTCGAGTGATTAATATTATGCTATGCATTCCACACATATCACAGAGAATTTTAAAGATTTTTTTTAATTTACTCATTTTTCACCAAAAAATACCATCCTCTCCCCTTAAGCATTCAAGTGACAATAATGAATGCACTTTCCATCGTCCAGAAGAATCTTCTGAAGAAGAACAACTTCAACAATCATCACGTAAAAAAGTGTTTAAGGTGAATAGGCCGAAATGAAAGACTTAAACTACAAGATAAGCTGCTTAGAGATTCTATTGTCGCTCATATAAATAAGTTTCCACGAATGGAATCCCATTATTGCCGCAAGTCCACGTCTCGTGAATACTTACACCCAGACCTGACACTATCTAAAATGCATGCTATGTATAATGAAGAAACCATCTCACAGCCCAAGGCTAGTTATCAGACTTATTACAGAGTTTTCGAATCAATGAACCTATTGTTCCACCATCCTAAGAAAGACCAGTGCAGTTTGTGTGCAACTTACCGTGATGCTGATGATGTAAAGAAAATTGAGTTGCAGGGTATGTACGATAAACATACAGAAGAAAAGAATGCTGTAAGAAATAAGAAAAACGATGCAAAAATGGCTGCCAAAGAAAATCCTATAGAATTTGCATCTGCGGTATTTGATCTTCAGCAAGTTATTCAACTGCAGTCTTGTATCGAAGGCGTTTGTCAGTGTATGTCAGGCTGTTTGCTGATGGTTGCAGTGGCCAGAATAAGAATACCACAGCAGTGACCATGCTTTTGTACATTGTAAGCAACTCTAAGAACTTACTGTCTATCAATTTGTGCTTCTTTGAACCTAACCATGGTCAAAACGAAGGTGATTCTGCACACAGCACTATCCCAACAGCTCTGGCTCAGGCAGAAGACATATTCATACCTTGCCAGCTGGTACCTATTGTGCGACTTGCTCGACGTGCTGCTCCGTATGAAGTACACTCTATGAGGGTAGAAGATTTCTTTGACTACAAAAGTATTTCAGAGAGCCTTCGGATCCGACCTCTGAGAGAATTTCAGTCTGGAAATAAGATTGATTGGACTACAGTCAGAGAAGTCAGAGTGACCAAAGACGACCCTAAGTGCGTTTTTGTAAAAAGCAGTCATTTGGACGAACATTATGAGCAGCTATCTCGGAAATAACGGAATATTTCTGAAATTTTGAAGCTTCCTCTGCCTCTTCTTAATGTCACCTCTCCAAAGATTTCGGTTGAGAAGTACAACGATTTGCAGCAGCTATGCAAAGGGTCAACACCAGTAAAAAGAGATGTTGTTTATAAAACGTTCTACAAGGAACTCCCACATTAATTCTAGGGTACAATTATTATTATTAACCCATGAACATTTTCAATACATATTTGTGTTTCTTAAAGTAGTTTGTAAACAAATAAATACATTATTCATTAATTTTATGTAATTTAAAAAATCTTGATTTTGCTTTATTAAAATAAGTTTATAATCCTCTTTATTTCCTAGGCTTTCAAATAATTATAATGTATAATAAAATAAAAAATAAATGAAATGAGTCAAAAAATAAATAAAGAATAATACAACTCAAAGCAATAGCATAAATTAGTATTATACGATCAGTCATGTGTATGGCGTAAGTGCCTTCCTATTATGAGTGAAATCTTTCGAACAGACGTATCTCCAATTAAGGCCTTCTTGGCCTATAAGGTATCAACATTTTAGAGTTTGCCATTAGTCCTTATTAAGAGAAACAATAAACGAACTGAATCAATGTATTATCTTTGACGTGTCAATTTATTACTTTGAGTTGTAGGTCCGCATATAAACACACTTTTCTTTCAACTGCTGTCCTGTAAAATTACACATTTTTCGCTTACGCCACTTCATCTTTTTAGCGACGAATTGTCTGGAGGCATAGGTACTTGAGAGCTATTAGAAGTCGCAACAAACACTAGGTACATTATTTACACAGGTGAGACCTGGATAAATGCAGGGTGTACGACTTCAAAGTCTTGGGTAGACACTACAATTGCCTCTGCTTCACAAGCCAGAAAAGAAGGTCTGACGACTGGTAATAAGATGCCCTCTGGCAGAGGTGGACGTATAATATTAGTCCATGCTGGTAATGAGAATAGTTTATTCCAGGAGCTCAATTAGCATATCACGGAAAGAAAGATGGCGACTACCATGATGAAATGACTAGTGTTATGTATGAGAAATATTTTGCGGACAAATTGCTTTCAAATCTTCCTGCGAATAGTGTTACTATGTTAGATAATGTGTCTGTACATTCGATAAAGGATAAAAAAAAATTCCCGTGAAGAGGAACAATAAAGCAGAAATTAGGTCGTGGCTCGTCTCTAAAGCAATTCCTGTTGATGAAGACATGCATTAGACATGACTACTGGAGATGGTGGAGTCTGTGCGGCCTCGATATGAACCCAAGTGCGTAACAGATGAAATGGCTCGAGCACATGGACATGAAGTATTGCGAATCCCACCATACCTCCAATTGAGTCAAGCCAAGTCAAATGAAGTGCGAAGCTGCTGGAATCAGGAATCAAGTAACGCAAGAGCAATGGACTAATTACGTGCGGCAAGTACAAGATGTAGAACAAGGCATGTGGGAAACGGATGGCCTCCTGGATTTAATCCACGACGATATAATCATCAACCTTGGCGAATCATCTGAAGAAAGTGACAGCGTGGATGAAGATTTAGAAGTCACTCCTCTTTCTGATTTGTGGTGAGTTTCACTAATTTTATGCTTTAATTCAATTAGTTAAATTGTGTGCGTGATGCAGAAGAAAACATAATTTTAGAATGGATAGTAGACATAAAGAGCCAGTACGCTCTGCCTTCCCCCACACCCCTGGACAATTACTATTACTGATTATTTGGCTGTAGCTGTGGTGTGAGGGTTCGTTGTCCCATAAAGCCTGCAGTAACTTGCTGGTCTGACACGGGGTATAAAACTGATCTCCCTCCAACCAAGAAACGCAAAACTTTTAGTAATATTGGTTTTTCACTATTTGAACAAGACGTTCCGAGTGGCTCAGCATCAGTTAATGACATTTCGTTCTTGCCAGTTGAAAATGACTATAAAGCGACGCAAACAGACGTTGTCAACTTTGAGGAGCTAAAAAGAAATATTAACAGATTGCATGTGAAAATGACACAACTTAATCAGATGTTACAAGAGAAGCAAGATGAGATAACAATAACAACCGACTAATTGAAAGAGATCCGTTACATAAAGAATTGGAAAATGTAAGGAAAGAGGCCGATGAAGGCGGTATTCATGCAAAAATTATTCTAGATGAGCTGCTTAATCATAGAAAGAGAATACCAAACAAGAATATATTAGAAAATTTGTGTTCAGAAATTGAGCCGTTACTATGTAGATGCCCTCTCTTGCAAATCCAATTCGTGATGAAGACTGCCAAAAACGGCTTGCTAATATCATTACTGTGAAATTTGTTAGGCCGCGTCTAGATAACATTGGAGCAGCTTTAACTGAAAAGCGGCTTATAATCGACTGAGTCGCAAAATCTTGAAACTATGATTCTTGGTTCTGCAATATCAAGTGGAATGTATCAGTGCAGTGAGTGAAATTATAAAACTTAGTAGAAGTTATTATAAATAATTACCCAAGTGATTACTTTGAAACATTGCAGTTTAGCCTAGAGGTGCTACCGAGTGAATGAACTACAAAATTACGCCTCTGTCATCATGTTACTTAAACTGAACAGGTTACTATGTGTTACCTTCCCTGCTTTTAAACTCTCGCTTTTAACATAACTAACAGAACTAAACATAATAATACTGTTCTTATTATTTTCTTATTTATATTGTAAGTGTTATTATTATTATTCTTTAATCATTTTAATTCAGACAGACAGCGCCTCGTGGTGGAATTGAGAAATTAACCAATTTCAGAATAAGATTACTGTTGTCAAGGCTGTATACAAAATAAAAAAAAAACGAAGGCAGCATCAAGTCGGCCGTGATGTAATTGTGCTTGCTCATTGCTTTCGTTGTTCGTAACGTTTTTTTTTTTCAATATAACTTTATGCACAAAGGTAAGATCAAGATTGAGAGTACTGAGAGTAGTGATGTAAATTATTTCGGATTCGAAAATAGTGTTTTATTGCAATCAATTAACTATACTTCAGAATACGGCGTAAGTAGGCTACTTACATACAAATACTGCCACTTAATTACAAAAAAAAATCATGTTTTTTTATTGATAGTACAAAGGTAAATAAATAAAAAAAATACTTAAAGAAATGTTACTTGTACGAAAAATAAATAAAATAACGACGTACTTTCGCAATAGCCTATTCCAATCAATTAACCATTATGTGGCTAGTAAATTGACAATGTTTTGCCGCTTTATGTTGTTTCATCGCTGACGTGAAAGGTCTAGGACATCATATACGTTTTAATTTCATGTGATTATCTGTCATGCTTTTCTATAAATATTTCAGATGCCCAGAAAGCCAGTTTCAGTTTGAACCTGGCCAGTCATCATAACAATACTGTTATCCTAAATTATTTGTTATAAACTTTTTAAAATATAATTTTAAATAAATATAACTACAGAAAACAAGCTAAGAATGTAAATTATGCAAATGAAATAAAAATGTTAGCAGAGGAAACTATTGACATATTATAATGAAGTATGAAGATGTAAATACAGTTAGGAGAAGTACCGTATAAAGATCTATGAAAAAAATTAAGAAACATACCTTCAACATAATACCACAGTCTAATACATACAGTCACGCAACTTCAACACTTTTTTTGCCAACATTCGCGACACTAGCGCCCAAGCGGCAGGCAAGGCACTGGTCATAAGGTTGATACAGTCTTGTTCAGCCAGCACGTGCTTTAAGAGAGGCGAGATGTTATAATAACGTTTTAATCATGTGTCGGAATAAAGGCGATGTGTGCAGTGCTCTAAACTGCAGTAACAACAAGTTTAAGTATCCGAATTTGTCGTTCTTCAGATTCCCTAAAGACCAAGAGATAATCATAACTCAGTCATAACCAATAATCCACGTTGTAGGTAGCCTACTTATTGTGTTATATAAAACATTTATTATTTATCAGTTACCTATTTGTATGTCAGGAGTTTAAATAAAAACAAAGTAAATACTTGTTACAATTTATTATTTTTTTGCAGAGATCATATGTGTAAATGTGTAATCATTCCGATTTTGGATAATCTATCTACAGTTTTTAATGCAAGTAATTCCATAATTTTTATTCGTGTTTTTTCTATATATTTATCAAAAGTTGAATGTTATATTGCATTCAAGTAGGGATCATGGTGTTAATTTTTTCAAGTTTTCATGGAGTATTGTAATCCTTTTGCAAAATATTCACTTCTTGAATAAATCCAGACTGTGTCGATAAGTTTCTGATGTGTTGGTGTAGATTCATGTGGAAGACGTATTAAGTTCTCAAGAAATAAAAAAGCCTTTTTAAATTTAATATAAAAAGCAATCTTTTCTGTAATAATTTCCATGACTGTTATTGGTGTTGATTTTACATTCCCAGTGATTATTTGAGCCGTTCAGTGCAGAAGTGGTGTAAGTCAAAATCAGGTTTTGAGGTTTAAAGTAAAAATTCTGTAAAATACAGCGCAAATGAGCAATTAATATATCCTTCGTGCTATTCACTGACTACTAATAGTTTAAATAAATTCAATATTAAGTGCTACTTTGCGCTGTATTTTACATAATGTTTACTTTAACCCTCATTACCCATTTTTGACTTACACCACTTCTGCTCTGAAAAAAAATTATTCCTACATTTTCTGAGTTAATTGAAGTTACAATTTTTTCAACAAAATTGTGTGTACATTTATTTGTTCTCACCTGGCCTACGTCATATTAACAGTAAGTGCATGTAAATTACGTATTATATAGGTAGGATAAGTTAAAATTAAGCTTATGTGTGAAGACTGGAAATGTAATGTAAAATGCTGTAAACTTGCCATAAAAATTTAAACCATAATATCAGCACTATTTGTGACTCAAAATAATAAAGAAAATACCGGTTCTTAAGAAATGAAAAATAATGAAGTTCATAAATCAATGTCTGTCATATTAAGATTTAAATCCTCCCCTTTTTTATTTTCAAGTTTACCTCAGCGGCCGAGTTTACCCCAATTTGTGATACATAGGAAATAGGGAGAGGAGTTCACCACTGTGATAATATGTAACAAAACACATAATTATCTATTAAGTACCTATGTGCCAATTAGCGTAAACTCAGTGAACTTTAAATCCTGTAAATACGAAGTGAAAAGAAACATGTTTATAACTAATTTATTACAAAAGAAATAATATTATCTAATAAACAAACCTTGAAAACCAATAAAGTGAGTACATGCTTCTAAAAATTATAGGTAATTCTGACGTATAGCAAGCATTTCGAATCTTCAATAAAATTGCAACACTTATGGGATCACAAAATAGCTGTTCAAAATGAACTTGAAAATCAACAGCGTAACTTTATTGATATAGCAGACGAGACCCAACAATTTGGCTAGAATTCTGATACATCACAAACCACAAGTAAGACTATAAAAATGTAGTTCATGCAATATTTAATATTCAGAAGAATTGCCAATCACTCTGTGATTATTAATAACCGTCGAATTTGTAAAAGACTACAGCCATATTTTCATTTACTGTGTTAATTTTATCGCCAACACGCACTTAGTTTATAATAGGCTACATCAACAATTAACATTTGGTATGACCACGAACATATTTCCATCGACAAACACTTATATTGTTACATTAATAAAGTGTAATAAATTAGAACGAAGAATAAGTGAAGGAATTGAAAGACATAGTTAAAAGCAGATATTAAGGTCACGGTTCATCTGTGTTTTAACCTGTAAATAGTTGTTGTTTTCTAATGCCAGGCATTTGACAATAAAGTCATTTGACTTCTTGCACTCCAATATTTTTCAAAGATATTGTCATGGTTAGCCACTGACGCACAGATTTTGAGATGATCTGAATCAATTTTTTGATTTGAGTTGCACAATGGACAGTTAGGAGACTGATATATTCCAATTCTATGCAGATGCTTGGCCAAACAGTCATGGCCTGTTGCCAATCTAAATGCAGCTACAGACGATTTGCGTGGTAAATCGGGAATCAACTGTGGATTATGAAGCAGAGAGTTCCATTTTTTCCCTTGAGATTGTGTTATCAAATTTTGTTTGTTGAAATAGTGTAAATAGTATAAGTAAGGGAATGCTGACCCAAATACAAAAATGTGAGGGGCCAACAGGACCGAATATAATGGCCCACAAGAAGACCAATTATTAAGTTATTCCATTACAATTATTCATTAGGGATAATGTCAAAAATAAGCTTTACAGTGAAATCATTTCGAATCTCGTCGTCCTCTAGGAAAGAATCAGACAATGATTGCAAGTGTTACCAGAGTGTGGACTGAAAATGAATATCGTTTTGACATGTATCGTGCGTCTGTTTTTGGTTCGCATAGCAAAACTTACTAATCTTGTTATGCATCTTTCTGACTTACTGAATTGAATAAAGGCACTTTAAATCCATTACACATAACACATACTTCACAGGAACCTCATGAAACTTTACCTTTCATTCTAGGAGATATTGTATCATTTGGGGCAAGCATAAAAACATTAACTTTATCGTTTAAATTTTGTTACAATATCCTGTCCTCTATTGCAGTTCCCTGGGTCATTAGTTAAACCTTAAATGGCAGTGAATTATGAATTATTTAAGAACATATTATGCAATCTGTGCCAGTGCTAGTCGCATTTTTAAAGACAAATTAAATTTTGTGTAGAGAGCATTCTCGTTTCAGTCACTTTATACATGTGGCAAGAGTGACCAACAAACACAGAAGGAAATTAATATGCTGCTACAAAGCAGTCTTTAAGCTTTATTTTCAAAATGATTTTCATTATGGTCAAAGTAGATAAAAGAAAAACGAGAGAAATTACCTTTCGAAGGAAATAGGGTACTGCAAGTACTGTTTAACAATAGAATGCAAGAAATAACAAGTTATATTTCGACTTATATGAATGCTTTCAATTTACAAATTTTAATAAAATATCAACTTGTGGAATCAAAGTAGTGTATATTTACCTTATGCTCAGTCCTATTGTTAGAAAAGAGTTAACCTATATATTCAGGAACCTCATTAAGCAACTAGCATTGTAAAATTAAAATGCCTGTAATTTACGTACCGTAATTTTGAATAAAGATATTCCAGTAAACTTTATAGAGTTTATTGAAAAAAATGTATGAAAACAAGCCGAAATAGCAATAAGATTGCATGAATATTTTCTTCTCAAAATCCTGGGGGGGGGGGGGGGGAAGAGTAAAGAAATTAAATTCTAGGTCATTCTTATCAAATTTCACTTCACAAGCTTTATCCTTCAAGAAAAGGCAACCACTTTAAATGGAACAGAGACTCAGCTATCTCGTTAGATCTTTTCTACCATGTTACATTGGCAATAACTTCATACTCTCCTGTACCAAAAATGTAAGCCAAGAGATGTGCGTACAATGAGTGGCAGGTCGCAGGTTTGAGTGATTTCAGAGATGTCCAGATTCTTTTGAGCTGAACAGGTGTGAGTTCGTGTGCCATGAGAAGATGATGGAACAGGCACGGGTGTTCGATATAATGAGGTTTGTCGTTACGAAATTGCTGTGTATTGATCATAGGAATCCCTAACTTCTCGTTACCAACCAAGCCTGTGACAAACACATCTTCTAAAGGAAGGAAAGGTGTAACTAAACAAGTTTTGTACACTTCTGACACAGCTCCTCGTGTTATTATATAACCAGTACCCGAGGCAAAAGTCGGGAATGTTGTACGTTCGTACAACCAGTATGGTAGGTACCATTTCGAGGATGTATCTCTGTAAGGCGGGGCTCCTTCCTGAATCCTCCCGATGATGAGTGGCTGTGAAGCCCTGAAACTGCTGTCCTCGAGGTGTTGCAGGAGTGCCTTCACGTTGATGAGCATGTCATCGTCAGTCTTGAGTATGAATGAAGCAGTATCACAGTGCTGCAGAGTCCACTTCAGCATGAATAAAGTCTTGAGCGTCAGATTATAATAATTGTCCACAAAGTCTTCCACGATGATGTCTCCGTATCTCTGAGCTTCTAACATCACTTCTGTCTGTAAAAGAAAGAGTTTTCTAATTTAATAATTCGAAAGCACAGGAAAAATGTATTTAAATTAAAAATTAAGGAAGCAACATCTGAAGACAATAAGCTGCATGCAGGATAATTTCTCATTGGGCTTTTAGCCTAATAGCTCATGTAGTTGAATATACAAGGCATCAGACTCATAGCTAAGAAGTAGCAACTGCTGCCATTCTCCACATTATCTTTGATAAATTGATTGATTGATTTTTTTACTTTCCATCGTGATTGATAATACTACTGGTTATGGGTCTTTTAATAATGTGCATATGGACCAAAAATACAAACTGTATTTATTTTTAAATGAAAAAAAAAGAAATAAGCACGAAAAATAAATCAGAAAAACTCTTTAAGCTTATGATGAGACAATAGTGCAATTTACATGGTATAAATCGTTTGATTTTAATCTATTTTTAATATAATTTTCATGGTTGCTGTTGCTTCTAAGTTAAAGTAATATTCGTAACCGTGCATTTGTGTAGGTTTGGCAGCAATATGAACATTTTGATATTTGGAGGAACTATATTATTTTGTAACTGACATGAAGGTTGGTACCACAATTTTTTAATGTTTTAAAAAATGGGATCAAAAATTATCATGTAAAATAATTATTTCTGGGAAATATAGTAAAAGGAAAAAATAATAGAGGATTTTTTCTATTCATATTAATTCATACTTTGTTAAGGATTCATCTCTTAAAAGATCTCTTATTGAACACCTTGCACTCTATGTAGAACCTATTATATGTCAAAGAATCCAATTTTCATAACTTCATAAAGTCATTCTAATTGTAAATATGGGTTATTGACATAATGTCCGGGTAACGAGCGTGAATCGTGAACTGAAATTACGCTCGAGAGTGGGTTCTAATCCAACTTCGGTTCATTACCAAATTAGGATTTTATCAAGTTTTCTCGAACTATAGGATGAATATCAGGCAATCCCATAGTGTCAACTACCATTTTTCGCTATCACAAATTCCACCGACGCTAGATAGTCGCGTATTTGATACTTCGTCTATAAATGATTTTGGTTATCAAACTGTCTCCATGAAACAAATGTTAGAAGCACAATGAAGCATATTTTTTAAAAATAAAGCATAAAAACATAATATTTAAAATAGAGCACAATTCTTGGAAAATGAACTGCCTGCTTCAATGCACTATTTATAACAATAACAATAATAATAATAATAATACTAATAATAATAATAATAATAATAATAATAATTTATATATATAATTTGAACTGGTAATGGAAATTACGGGAAAACGGCTGAACGGATTTTAATAAATGACCCCTCATTTTGAAGCTTGGAATTCAAAGTTTTTCGGAAAAATAGTAGTTTTCAGTGAAATGTCAATTTTTAAACATAATTTTCCTATTTTCCAAAATCCATCTGTCGTCAGTTTTGAGAACTAGCTAATAGCATTCACGGCCGACTTGATATTCCCTTCGCTTTTTTGTAAAGGAAAAGCGAATCGAGCATCAAGTCGGCCGTGTTGCATTTCAGAATAAAACAAATCAGATACTACAGTAAACAATATTACACGAAGGCCATGATCCGCGAGAATGCTCAAATTAAATTGGTTATTAAAAAATTAACTTACTAAAAATAATTTATAGGTTCGATTCTGTGGTGTGTAATTTTCTGGGTACAGCTGTGTATTGGATATTAAAAACTACAAAAACTTGAGGTGGATTGATGACATTATTACCATTAGAAATGAAATATTATTGTAGTTAATGCCATGATATGACTATTTTTCATTAATTATACACATTAATGCTATATTGATGATATGACAGTGAAACTTTTGGGGTTCTATAAGCAGATGTAGAGAATAACTTAAATTAGATTTTGATTTCTATATTTTACTGAGTGGCGGCTATATACCATATATAATATATGTTGCTGAAAGCTATAAAACTTACGTAAGATAATAATATTATTAAAAATCAAATATTTGTATAATTATTAATCAAGTGGGGTTGGGTCTTTTTCATATATGAAGGGTACACGGGAATAACGATCAAGGTACATTTTAGAAAGTTTCGAGAAAAACGAATTTTAAAGTTTAAGCACTTAATACTTTGTTACGTGTGTATTTAATAGAAATTGACGTAGTGGAATGTAAAGAACGATGATTTCTTATTACTAGCTAGACCACATAATAGTACTTCTTTTCCACTATAAGATAGCATTATTAACTCAATTTCGATTTTTGATGGAACTTGATCGTTTTTTCCGTGTACCCTTCATATTTAATGGCGGTGTGGTGTAGATATTTATATGCGTGATTCCCTTCCGTATTGACTCGAGAGAGAGTATCTTTCATTGTTATGGAAGCAAATAACTTTCCGAATGTCTGATATTCTTCATTGAAAATAAATCTGAAAAATGTTTATTTGAACGTCTAACGAACTTAGTTTGCAGCATTTGCTGCACAAGCCGCTAGTAATAATAATAATAATAATAATAATAATAATAATAATAATAATAATAATAATAATAATAATAATAATAATAATCCGTGGCGCTACAGCCCGTGAAGGGCCTAGACCGACCAGCAGGCTGCTGGCCTCAAGCCCACATGCCAAAGCAGAGGTGGACGATCATCCAACCAGAATGGAGGTATTTTGTGGTTAGCACGATGATCCCACCAGCCGTTAAACTCGTAGCTGGCTTTCGCAACCGGATTTCGCTACTTATCGTAGGTCTTCAAGTGCATCACGATGCTGGGTGGGCACCGGTTCCGTACACACTATTTATAACAATTGTAACCACAATTAATATTAAAATACATTAACAATGAGAAGTTAGTTTTTAACAATGGAAATTTCAAACTTAAGAATTTAAGTTATATTTTAAATTCTTAACTACAGTTATTTTTGTAGTTCTGTGAGGAAGAGGACAACAATTAAAATAACATTACAGAGTACAAGTTTAACGGTTTTATGGCCATTTCACACTCTGAATCAGAAGGGTTCACATCTATTTGATACCAGCATGCCGAAAACATCTGTAACTGTGATACAAAGGGTTCGCGAGTTTCCTACAGACAATTTTGTGACTGAAAAGGGGAAACTTTTGTGTTCAGAGTGTAGGCCTATTAATTTCGAAAAAATACATTGTGCAGAAACATGTGGAAAGTTTTAAGCATAGGCTACATCTCGGAAACAGAGTGATGGACAGGGTTCAACTTCAGGTGGTCCTAGCAGCAAACGTGCCAGTACGATACCTCAAGTATGGCAGCGTATGGAAAAATCCAAGGATAATATGAAATATCTTGTAGAAGCATTCACTTCTGCTGGTATTCCATTGCATGTCTTTCGTAACCAATGATTTCGTCAGTGGATAGCAACAGCTACATGTATGCAGCCAGCTCCCAGTGAAACCACTCTAAGGAGGTATCTTGCAAAGTGTGCTGAAGACGACTTTCAGAAACTAAGTCAAAATGTGAGGGAACTTCTTTCTATCTAGTACTTGATGAAACAACATATATAAAAATCGTAAGGTGGTGAACGTTCTTGTTGCTTCACTGGGTGTTGTGAATGAGAAACCCCGTCTTGTGAAAACAAAAATTGTTGATCACTGCAATGCCAATGTTATAGTAAATTTAATACTTGGTACACCAGATCTTATTGGTGTTCACAGAAGCAATTTTACTGTTTTAGAACGTTAACTGCATCACAAACAAGATGAAAGTGTTCCCTAAGACTACCCTTGCCACGCGCCAAACATGACGTTAAGTCAATATACTGTAGTCTATGAACAACTAACCTTATTTCCGTACGCCCTGGGCCAGAATACGGTCCCTACTAATTAGCAGTTCGGTGTGAGTGGTTTTCTATAAAAATATGTCAATAATATGGCGAGGTGTGTATATGGGGTTTTCTTAAATTACGTGCCCCTTACCTGAGATAAACATCATACCTCAAGGCTCTACCTCATCCTGTTCCTTATTGGCATTCTGAAAACCTGGTAACCCTGCTAAACTCTACCATGTTTTGTTTTGCTCCTCACTTACTGTGGAATGCGGTGGGTCCTTGCCGTCGTGGCCCAGAAAGAAGAGCAGCCTGGTGCGAAGCGGGGCTGCAACATAGCCCCAGGTGTCACGCACAGCCTGCCTCTGCGCCGCGTTGCCCGGAGCTGATGTGACTAGTAGCAGCAGACGCAGGCCGGGCTTGCAGTTTAGCGATGGGTGCAGCAGGCTGGTGCTCTCATCGGGCCGCAGGAATCGCCTCACGTCCCGGTTGTGTCGCAGCCATGAGAATCGGTCATCAGGTTGGTAGGCCACCCTCGTCACCGTGCCCCACACACTGAGGCACAGAAACGCTGCCACGACGAGAGCGCGTGCGACTGTTGAATGAGGAAATATGCCAGTTTATATTACCTAATAATTTTATATACAGAGTGATTCACGAAGATTGTGCCATACACTAGGATCTGATTTCTGACATTATTGTGATGAAAAATGTTCATATAAACATGTCATATTTTTTAAACTGAGTTACACCTTCTGAATGTTAAATATAAAGGTAGAAATTATGAAGGTTTAAGCATTTAAATGATTTACGACAATGCTAGTAAATGTGTTATAAATTCATTAAAGTGCACTCACATTATTATTCACCTGAAAAATCTATATTAAAGCCAGTTTTCAAAGACTCCCAGCTTATGCAGAAATACTTGAAGTCGCCCGAGTGTGAATTGCGCTCCGTTGTTCGGATGCTAGGTAAATATGTTGTACTGGTGTTGCATTATCTCTAACCCTGACTCTGATGCCACGAGACTTTGTGTCGCTGCTATCAGGTATACTGTATCACACACAGCTCCAGACGTCTAGAGGGAGAAGTTCACAATGATGCGTATTACGGAAGGAAGAACCGTGATTTTATCCAAAACTACAGTATTCAAAATCAGACACATGTATCTGTATATGAACTTTTTTCACACAATGATGTCAGAAGTTAGACCCTAGAGTATGGAACAATCTTTGTGAATCACCTTGTATATTACACTACATTTTCCAGTGGAAAGGGATTGGAGATATAAATCTACGAGGTACAATTGGTTATTATTTCTAAATTGTAATTAATTATTGAACATGTTTTAAACTCAAAAGAATAATTCTTTTCTAATCGTGCATTAAAAAAATAAGTAGTCAAATGCAGTTCTTCTATCCACATACTTTCAAGGTTTTTTACTTTTAAAATTTAAAATTCAGATCAGAGGAATTTCAAAAAGTATTAATTCTTTCAGATTCCAGATAGGCCAAAGAATCAATAATTAGTAAAACAGACAATGGGATAAGAGTATGCTGTCAATCAAGTGTTCTCAACCTGGTGCTCGCGAGCGCCATAGTGCTCTCGTCATGCGAGTAAAAATGTACTCTAGAGCACTAACGCTCCTGAGGTCCTTTTTGCAATTCAATCTTTGTTGTACGAGCTGGAACAAATAGTGCTTCTATTCATCCATTGTAGTCTAATATTTTGGTGACCTGATAGGTCTTCTCGTATTTCATGGTGTATAACCCTTTCAATTCAATGTGGACTTAATCAGAAAAATTAAGATTGTTCAAGAGAATTATACGACTGCTCGTGTGAAACTTGTATAGATCTCCAGTTCTCTTTGGTGCTGAAAATGAATACTGTATTTCTTTTAGAAAGAGAAATTCCTAGCCTCTGGGGCGCAGAAGATACATTAAATTCCAAGTACTGCGAAGTGTTTCAAATGTTTATGTTCAGGACGATCTGCAGTGCGAAAAACTTTCCCACTTATGAAGTAACTTATCTCAAAAACAAAGCAGTCCGTTTTTGTCGTGAGCTGACGTGTCCCAGTATTGCTCTGTCGACGGGAGGCAATACCGGAAATATAATGCAGCGAGCACGAGTTGAAGTTCAAGTTCATGTCATCGATGTAAAGCGAAAATAGTAAATGGATTGAAGTGCTGTTTATGTGGGAGTCTTTATTATATTGTATTGTATTGCATTTATTAACATTCCATGGTATTCATACATGCTTACAGCTAGAATATGGAACAAGTGAAAAAACTTATTACTAATATATTATAAAATCTTAATTTACAGTCACAGTCTAGATGAAATATATATAGACGAGATTTACAATATAGTCTACTAGTAAAACACAAAGTTTTAGTATCAATTTCATGAAATGTTATTGAATGTCATGAATTCACCTACAGAATAGAAGGCATGAGAAATTAGGTACTTCTTTAATTTGGCCCTAAATAATTTTATGTTTTGAGTTTCATTTTTTATATTGATAGGGAGGCTATTAAACATTTTTACTGCCATGTAACGCACTCATTTTTGATAGCACGATAGACTTCCGATGGAGAATGAAAGTCATTTTTTGACGTGTATTTATGCTATGAAGTGTTGAATTAGTTACAAAGTTTGTAATAGTTGTGCTAAACAGCAGAGTAATGTGATTTTTACTGACGATAGCAATATTAGGCCTAAGTGCTGTGCGATTGATAGTGAAGTGACAGATTTTAATACTGAAGGTGCGATCTATGTTGCCTTAAAGGAAATGGCGGATGATCAAAACAAAATTGATGTTCGTATAGAGTGTTAGTCGGGAGACCGGAGGGAAAAATACGCTTGGGGAGGCCGAGACGTAATAGTAAAATGGATTTGAGGGAGGTGGGATATGATGGTAGAGACTGAATTAATCTTGCAGAGGATAGGGACCGATGGGGAGCTTATGTGAGGGCGGCAATGAACCTGCGAGTTCCTTGAAAGCCATTTGTAAGTAAGTAATAGTTCAGTATCTTATTGAACAAGAGGACTGCGTAATTAAAGAAGTGCGTAAAAAAGTTAAAATTCTAACAGATCAGTTATAGTGGTGGAGGAAACAATTTAAATACCGATATATTGCAAACCTAATTTCGATAATCGATATATTCCAGAAAATATATCGATATGTCGAACGATTATCGATATATCGCTATTCAATAAGCAAATTTCATTTTCAAGTACACATTTACTGTAATTACAATAAATGTTACTTAAATTTTAATATTCCTTTTACCATTGAAATCAATATCATAATAGTAAAAAGCATGAATGTAATTGGATTGGTGCATAAGTTCGTAGCATAAATAAATACTTGGTTGCTATGGAAACATGGACGGCAGATGAATGAAAGTGCAGAAAAACGCTACGAACTTATGCACCAATCCAATAAAATTGTAACAATAAACAATACATTTTCAATACCATATTATGAAGTACGTCCTAACCTAAGTCAAAATTATGATTGAGATAAGGAGAGCTTAAATGATATAGCTAGTGGGAAAGAGTTAAGTGAACTCTATATGATTGAGTATTTGATATTGGAACACGATTCAATTATTCTAATTTTATATAGGGTTCAATCCAGGACACAGATATAATGCTCTTTTCTACCTAACAACGTAATCACTTTTGAACGTAAGTAAACAGAACTTGTAATTTTATTATTTTTAAATGTAAGTAAACCGTAGCCTAATTAGAATGTTACAAGTTTTAACAAACCTCACAGTTGATTTGAGACAATCCTTCTATAGCAGTTCCCATTGCAAGTTATTGTTACACTCCAACATTCCAAACAACGATGGTGATAATGATAGAGATAGAATTTTTATGCACTAAAATATGTAATAAGAAAACAGAATGTCAGTATTAGATTGTGCATATAAATCATAACGGTAAACAAATGTCACATCGCTATTAAATCCTTGTTTCTCTTTCCAGTTCAGAATGTAGGAATAAAAGTTTTGATATCTTTTTGAGGTCAGACGGTTCTCTTTCAGGATGGGAGTTGCTCCTGTCTTGGAAAACATTAATAACAATATTAAAACATACGTAAGTGTTCTGCCCATGGGTAGGTCTTTTACTGCAAACCTAGCATTCTCCAATCTTTACTATTTTCTGCCTTCCTCTTAGTCTCCAGTACGTAGATACACCTCCGTCTGTCTTACGGTCGCAAACGTTGCATTTTGAATTTGGTGCTGCATATTAAACAGTTTCAATTCGAAGTTCAGTGCAGCCAATTAGAGTAAGGTATTGATTGTACTGAATATTTCAAGATTGCACAATTATGCAACTGTCCACCTTCTCTCGGGAATTATCGGAGTTTTCTAGTGTGGATTTTGCTGGTGTTAATAATGGTACCGATCAATTTATGAGAAAACCGAAATATTATACGACATATTGAATCAAAATTTCGATATCGATATATCGAAACGAAAATATCGGTATTTCGTAAAAACCGATATATCGTTCCCATCTCTAATCAGCTAGCTTTGATAGCGTCCGTGATACAGTTTACTTGTACAAGGCCATTAATAAATGAGACTAAACAGCGTAGTCAGGAAATATATGATAACAGTGATAGTGATATTCTAACCTCCAAGTTAGGCTACGTGTGGACAACAAAAGTTCCAATTTTTCTAAGAAGCCGAAAAATGCCATTAGTACGGTAGTTAGTATTCCTCTTAGTTCGGACTCCATATTAATGCATGATATTGACATGGAACCTAGTAAAGATGACATAAAGGATAGTAAACCGAGTGGTAAACAAGAAAAATAGACAACTGTGGTAAAACGAGGTGCTAATCAAGTTGAACATCTGAAGCGAATTATCGTGAATGGAAAAAATATTAATAAAGACAGCAAATTATATACAGTACCCAAAAACCATTCCTTTTTGTGTCTAGGTTAGATCCTACCACGACGAGCAATATGCCTACTGATTTCGTAAAAGACATTTTTCCTGAAGTAATCTGTGAATCACTGAAAAGTAAATATCCTGAATATTACTCATCATTCAAAATGACTTTTAATATGGAGAACTTGGATAAGACGCTGAATCCTGACGTGTGGCCGGCAGGTGTTCTGGTTACTAGTCATTTTTTAAGAAGGCAGCTCTTAGAAAAGGACTCAATTTAGATGGTGTACTTAATAATGTACAGATTCATGAATCCACAGAACTACAAAATCAGGATACGTGTAATTCGACCAGCAAATAACAAACTAGACATTATTGATTATGTAAATACATATCAAGAAAGAAACGCCAGTAAGATGAATATTGGATATAATCATGTACCTTTGAAAATCTCTAACAATTCTGATAGTAGCCTAATAAAGTTAAAATTATCTCGAAATCTGGTTTGAATATTATTTTATATTGGAATGTTCAAAGTATTTCTAACAAAGTGGATTACATTTCACAATAAGCAGTTGATTTCAATGTACATGTACCGGTATTGTGTGTTGTTGAGCACTGATTATGTCCTTCGGAATTATCTTTACTTAATATTCCTGATTATTGTTCTGATTTTTTTTGTACACCCGGTAGGGTCAGCATGGGGCTGCCATGTATATTTGTAAAGAGTAATCTCCAAGCTTCTAAATTTGATATTTCTGCATTATCATCACAGTATGATTTTGAAGCTTGTTCAATTTTATAAATTTATTAAATATTTTATGCATTTGTTTTTATCGAAGGCCTGGCAATAGTTATTGTGGTTTTGAGAATTTTATAACTAAACTTTATGATCTTTTTAGTCTGATTTATAAATTTAATATGAACAAACAAATTGTTTTATTAGACGATTTCAATATAGATTTTCTTAAACATAGTAAAGAGCTGACTGAACTTTCAAATATTTTTTTATAGCTTTGGTGTTAGGTCCTTGATATATGAACCAACTCGTCCTGGAATTGATGGTCATAATGGATCTACTATTGGCAATATTGTTATTTATATAAGTAACAATAAATGTTTCGCTCATGTTGTTTCTACTATTCTATCTGATCATGATGCTATAAATTGTACAGTTGATGTAGATCAAAATATTTTAAGCCTAGTAATTTTATTTTAAATCTCAAACGTTATTTTAATGTATTTAGCATTACTTATTTTATTTATCTTTTAAGTGCAATTAATTGGTTGCCTTTCTATGTTTTAACAATCCTAATGATAACGTCAATTATTTCTTATAAATTATTTTAAGGTAATTATGGAGATTGACTACTGCGCGGATTTTTAAATAAGGACTCTTGATTATAGGGTAGTTTTATGAGAGGAAAACAGTGTTTTACTTTTTATTTGTCGGGAATGACGGGAACATTTTTTTTGTGTTTTTATTACTAATTTACTAGCCGTACCCGTGCGCTCTGCTGCACTTGTTAGAAATAAATATAAAGTAGTTACGTAATTAAAATAGGACATCTGGTCCAGGAAACATTCGTGTTTGATAGAAGGATAAATCGTGTAATATGTTACTTAATTTAAATTGTATTTAAATAATTCAAATGCCATCATTTTGGTCTAGAGACCACTCATTTGGTGCAATAACAACTCCTTTAATATGTTTCTTAATTGTTATTACATGCAAATAATTAAAATATGATCATTTGGTTTAGAGAACATCCGTTTTTGGTGCAAGGATAATTCGTTTAACATTTGTCTTAATTAGTCTTGAATGCATCCTTTAATAAATCACTCCAAATTAATAGAGTTGATTGTGTACAGAGATAATTTTTATGTTAACCTTACTGTGCATATTCTTTTTGTTAAGTTTATTTTATTCACACCTTAACATCTGTGGTCATGTCGCGTGTTTAGAATGTGTGGGTATATCAGTAGGCCGTTTTTACTCTTGTTGAGATCCTGTTTCTATTGTGTGTTGTAGATGGCTTGTGTTCAGGGAACTGATTATAGACTTTGATTAATGTTTTTGGTATTGGTAATTGAGACGGTAATGAATCATGGCATGTATCCTTCCAATCCGGCATTTGCTTTATGACTAAAGGAAATCATGAAAATCCCCAGTCAGATTGGTCGTCCACGGGGTTTGTACCCGGGACCTCCCGAATGCGTGTCTCAAAAGCTACCGTCTGAGCCAACTCGCTCGGTTGCATATCATTATTTACGCAAATAAAAATGAGGTACCCTACATAAATATTGTTTTAAGAAACACAGTAAACGAATATGGGTAAATTATGAGCGCAGGAAGGCTATTTCGTGACACCTTACAAAATAACTCAGCTCCAGTGAGCTCTGTGATAAAATGCTTATTTATTATGGGCTGTATGGTCCAGTAAAAATACTCATTTTTACGACAAAGCTCTTAACTATTATGTTCTGTGAACAAAAAGAAATTTAAGTGTATAAAATTAGAGTATTTTATGTGGACCAAATAAAGTTGTAATAATCAAGTTATATAATAATTCGACAGAATATCAAGTTTTCTGTGTGTAAAGATCTATTTTCATCTTACCTCAGTCATATGTAGCATTATATTCATCTAGAGAAACTACAAATTTCAAATAGTGAAGGAATTATCCAAATTAGCTCCTGAGATTACTTCATACAAACAGAAAACTATTCTCTGTATATTAATATTGATAAACGTCAAGGCTGCCTTAAAGAGACGGAGTCGTTTATTTTGATTTCATTATAGCCATCGACGTTGTTCCTGCAATAACTCCTATGTGACATCGATTTTCAGATTTTGGCTCTATTAAATGACTTAAATAGATATACAGCAAATAATACAATCTCCTATATGTAATTATATTTCTTTCTTTCGAAAATGTAAGAATTCACGATCTCCTATATACCACTGCCATAGAATGAATAAAGCTGTTTTTTCGTTCTACTGAAAATTTTTATATTTTGCACATAGGAGTTACGGAACAACGACGCTATAATCTGAAGCGACGGTGAAAATATATTGCATTGTTATTTTAAAACTCTTGTATATTCTTAAATATCAGTCCTATCAAAATTTTGCTTGGAATAAAACTTATCGGAAATCATTTTTAAAGAAACGTTTGTAATGTAACACTTTTCACAAAAATCAATAATAAACGAGATATTTCGATTTATTTAATTCAGACACCTTCATAACCATAACCCCCTTTTAGAATGTCATATAGCCTAAAATCTAAGTTAAGACGAACTTAATTTATATTCCAATTTTCATTGACATCCTTTCAGCCATTATCGCGTGAAAAGGTAACAAACTTCCAGACAGACATAAACAAAAATTTCAAAAAAGCTATTTTCGGTTTCATGATGATTAATTATACATGTTAACACCAATTATTTTTGGAAAATCTAAAATTACCAGAAAAATTTCGGTTACAGATTTATTATTAGTATAGATTATGATTTATATGGTTGAGTTGGGCGGGCTTTGTGGTGATTGGTGGCTCGGTTTGTGTGGGGATTGTTGTGACTGGCTGCTGGGTGGGGAGTTCGATTTGGCGATCGATTGCCGTTTTGAAGTACTTGTCGTTTGTCTCAACTTCGATCGAAGTGGGTCGTGTCTTGTGCGCGAAATGTAGAACGAGTGAGGTAGAGTTTATTAGATTGAGGAAAGAATTGCGCGAGTTCCTAATTAATCATGGTGTTATATGATAGTCGTACGTGTGGCATTTGTGGAGATATTTTGAAAAAAGATTGAAAGAGGAAGTATTTTAGGTGTCAAAGGAAGCTTAGTGGTTTGAATGGGGGGTTGTGATTGGTGGAGTTCGATTGATTGTTCGATTGCAGTATTCGAAGCTCTGTCTTTTTTTTTTTTTTTTTTTCGATGGCAGTGGATGGACGTCTGATGCAGTGGCAGCGTGGTTGTACATCTTATATATAAGTAGGGCTACGAAGGTTAGGTTTGGTTAAGTTAGTTTTTTGTTAACCTAGTCCTACCAAGAATAATCATGGTTTGTTATCTGATAGTTGTGCGTATGGGAATAGTGTGGATATTTTGAAAGCAGATTGGGAAACCCTGTATTCACCACTTCACGTCTAATTGGTAAGTTGCAGAGCTTACTATATTCGCTGGTAATTATGGATTTTGGACTATTTTTTCACACTTCCATTTTCGCCTTATTTTACCGCCGTAAAACGATAGAAATAGTTTCAGTTGTCGGAAATGACCTATTAATAACGTAAGATTGATAAATTGGCACTTACTAGTGCTAATTATTAAAGCACGTGTGGCTTACAGCTATTTCGGTGTATGCACCTTCGTTAGAGGCTACTGTATCATGGCATCATCTTGATATCGCTGCCTGTTGTAAGGGCGTGTTTGTGTGTGGTAATGTGGAGTCAAATAGTGAGTGTGTTCTGAAATTGATCTCTGTGTTGAGAATTTGATTAGAGTGTGTTGTAGTGTGTCTGTATATTTCACATTATTTTAGTGTGTTGAGTTCTTGGTTTTTGGGTTGGATGTGTTGTATTTCCATGTCTGTATTTCTGATATTGTATGTATGGTTAGCATTAGTTATGTGTTCGGCATATGTAGATGTATTGTGTCCTCTGGTTCTTGCTTTAATGTGTTCTTTGTAGCGTGTTTGGAATGATCTGACTGTCTGTCCAATGTAGAACTTGTCGCAACTATTACATGTGAGTTTGTATATGCCTGTGTGGTTATATTTATTTGCTTGTGTTATCTGTCTGTTGAGATGTCTTTGTAGTGTGTTTTCTGTTCTGTATGCTATGTTTCATTTCTGCTTTCTGAATGAAAATGCGATCGTATGTGTGATTTTGTTTGTGTCGTATTATGTGTGTGTTTGTTTGTTAAGTTTTTGTTTTGTCTTCCTTATGATGTTGTCTATTATGTTTGGATTGTAACCATTTTATTGTGCTGTGTATTTCATTGTGTTGACTTCTTCATTGTAGTGTTGTTGGCTCATGGGCATGTTGAGCAATCTGTGTACCATTGTCCTGAATGCAGCGTGTCTGTGTTGTATAGGGTGGTTATATGTGTTGTGTATGTGTGTGGTGGTGGTGGTTGGTTTTCTGTATATTTTGAAAGTGTGTTTGTTGTCAACTTTTGTTATGGTGAAGTCTAGGAAATTGATGGAGTTGTTGTTTTCAAGTTCCAGTGTGTATTGAAGTTTTGGGTGTATTTTGTTTATGTATTGGTGTAGTTTGTGTATTTATCATTTGTTTCCTTTCTATAGTATGAGTATGTCATCTACGTATCTGTGCCAGTATATTATGTTGTCCGCATATTTGTTGTAGTCATTGTTGAGTATGTATGTTTGTTCTATGTTGTGTAAAAATATCTCTGCTAGTATGCCAGAAATGGGTGATCCCATGGGCAATCCTTCGGTTTGGATGTAATATTTGTTGTTGTAAGTGAAACAGTTTTGCTTTGTGATGATGTCTGTAATTTGGATGATTTCTTCGTTGTGTTCTTGTGGTGTATATACTCATAGTATACAAAGGAAACAAACGACAAATACACAAACTAT